>NC_089321.1:1147500-1425000 GCF_036669915.1 Pocillopora verrucosa | reverse complement strand
TTGGGTGTTGAATTCCTACAAATACCTTACATCGATACGTTATAGTCATTATTCACAGAGTAGATGGTGGCAGTCGCAAAATTTTCGATAAGCCTGCGCAACTTTCAAATATGCATCCTGTACGCTGTCATTTTGTAGTACAAAGTTTGGCTATTTTAAAATGGCATTTCATTGGTTACCTAGTAACTGTTCAAATATTTTGTCAACAGCTGAAACGGAAGCCGAGGGAATGGGTGATGGGGAACGTTGATGACATTTCTGAACGTCTTCATGGATAATTTTTGCGAAATGAATGCATTTTTTTCTGTTGACCACAGAATTTTGAGAGTAATTTCTTTACCGTTTAATGGGAAGTATTCAGGTATTTGAACTTAACATGAAGTACCCTCTGTTTGAATTAATTGCTGTGAGAGAAAAGTCACTGATTACATAAGTACTGCTGACTGCGCATGTTCTCGAAAGATTTGCTTCGAAGGCAAATTGTCCTCGACTTTTGACTGAAAGATACAAGGTAAGTTATTATCTTGTTTATTATCTCACAGATAGTTCTTCATTTCGTTTGTCTGGCTTCTGCCATCAAATCTGATGATGATGAAACAAAGCAGAAGTGCTTGGCTCTGAGCTTATTTTCTCTGTCTTGTCTAATTTCCGTTTCTTAGCTGATTTCTGACTGTTGTTTTAGAATACTAATCTCAGTGCGCCTCTTATCCAAAATTTTGTTTCAACGAGCCAGTTCGCAACAAAAAAATTATTCAAAGAAAACGAAGATCTATGTTATTCGCCTTTTCACGAACATGGGAGAAAAAAAAATTTGAGTGTGTCGTCAAGAGAAATCCAACTCCCGACCATCAGACTCCGAAGCATGCAGAACGCATGTCACACGAACTTGTTCACGGCTTAACTCACCACAAAGCTCTGAAGGGCTCAGTATTAGTAGTTAAGCAGATGCAATTGATATTGGCATTCGGTTTTGACAGGAGGCGTCTTAAAGTTTTTTTTTATTTAAATATGCAATTAGTATTCGAGTAGGTGTAAACAGAACATATGACAAATCTGCTGGTGAATATGAATTTTTCTACCCGTGTTGCGGAAAATATCTCTCGCTCGTGATATAATCAACATTCGAATATAAAATTCGTATCCATGTGCAGCCTTGAAATATCCTCTCGAAAACGTTTTTATTCCTATCTCTGATAACTATGTTGATATATAAGGAGCATACCGGAAATTTCAAGTCAAAACCGCATGATTTTAAAACGCTCTGTCTACATGCCCGGCAGCTAGGCATATTTTCTGCACGTCCTTTAAAACTTCTTAAAGTATCGGAGGTTTGTTTAGAAATGTCACTTGATTTCAACAACTGGTCATCTGTTTGAAGAAACATTTTTGGGCAAAATGTACATGGGCACCATTAAACCGAAAAAGAAAGGAGAGGACACATTTTAGTGTGAACTTGTAAATGAGTAGAAAACAAATATTTTCATTTTGGCGTTCTTTTTAAACCGAAAAAGAAAGATCTCACCCACAGACACACACCTACACGAGCCTTCGTCATGAGGTTAAATATGTCAAATTAGTCACAGATGACTTGAGTGCTCCAGTCCCCTCTCCCTATTGGGCAACCTTTGCGTCTTTATTTTTAGCCGGTCTCCGTAAAATTACCCTGGCTTGCTTTTAAGTAGACGAACTTACAGGCTAATTCTACTCTAGGACACACAGCTTAAGCCGATCCCTAAGGTGTTTTGAGAGTTGACTGTAATCAATTTACTAAAATTGTACTTCATGTAAATCTTTTATTGGGGAGCTGCTCTTTACGTACTAATTTAGAGCGAGTTGTGAATTATTAACTCTAAATCACTTTATAACTGACATTTACTCACACTTAGACTTCACATAATTGTCAACGGACTGAGTGTGAACGAAGGTTCAAAAACACCAGTTTCCTTCACTTTGGTGAGCTACGGCACCGAGTATGATTACAGACAGAATTGGATTACACGAAGTCCTATTACTAGTTAATCATAACTATTACAATTTACAAAAAAAAAAACACGTGTAGAGCAAATATCTCCAATGAAGACAATGTTTAAAGTTAAAATTCGTCCATTTTAGAAATTCCCCAGAACGATTAGCTGCTTCCGACTGTCCGATTACAGCCTATTGTCCAATTACACCGTCTGATTACAACTCAAAAAAATAATTAGTGAAGAACAAAGCAGTTAGTGCATTAATCTCATTTGATGAAATTGTAATGGTTATGATTAGTTTAGGTGATTTTCCTTTCGCCATTCTACTGTTACAATCTCATCAGCTTGTTTAATGATTTGGGCCAAGTTGGGGGCCGGTTAAATTTTTGAAAAAAAAATTGTCTAAATAATGGGATGGTTATCTGGTTATTTTTGTTTTTCGTTTTTGGAGGACTTAGCTTATTTTGATGAAATTAGTTTGGCAACTTGGTTAGTTTCATTGTCCTATAACTCAACTTATGCCAGACTCATTTTGCGACTCAAATACCGAAAATATGCAAAAGTTCTCTACGCTCAGAGGGGAGGTTATTTTGCAAACAATTTCTGAAAAGTACAACGAGAAAATCGGAAGAACTGAAGTAGAGACCCTGCCGAGCAGTTTATGGCTCATTGTAACCCGAAATTCTTCATATTATTTTCGCTGCTTTACTAAGGTAAAAATGTGAGGAACACTGCTCCTCATAGTGTATTGCCTTAATAAATACAGGCGTGTTCCAACAGGTTTCAAGGACGAAATAGCAAGTCATAATACTTTTAACGTTAAATGGGTATCAGAACCTGTATTTGCTATGTTAGCCCGCTTGTTTAGTAATAACAATAGAAATGGTAACCACAATTTTTTTAATGTCTGCTTTAGCTGATTTAGCCAAGTGAGAATTTGGAAATTGCCTCAGTTTAACAGCATTCAGACAACGATCTTCCTGGAGAAACATGAATGGTTCAGTCACCACCAATGAAGGTTCTTCAATTTCTCATTTAATAAATGGACTTTAGGTTTACCAATTATCCTCTTGACAATTCAGTATGACACTCAGACTTATAATTTCTGCGGCTCTTAACACACCTTCCTGTACTTTTTGTCAATGCTTTTTTACTCAAATTAAATTTTAAATTTTTTTTATGCGACTGATATTGTTTTCAACAAGATACATATATTTTTTTGCAGACACCTTGGGTAGTTTACAAGAACCTGTCACACAAAGACACATATTGTTGATATGCGATGAAGTAGGTACAGCCTGGAGAGACCTGGGTGCTGAGTTAAGGCTTGGATCGCCTGTGGTTCGTAATCTTAGTTTTGATTGCAACTCAAACCGCGATAGAGCGTGGGAAGTGGTCGATAAGTGGAGACAGAGCAACCCAAATGAAGCAACTGTAGGAAATCTTGTAGATGCTCTAGTGAAGATAGGGATGGGAAAAGCCGCCCAAAAGCTGGTTGGTGCGTAATCTACTGTTTTCATGGGAACTCACTGAGGGCCAGGTCCAACTTTTTCCGAGAAATAAGCGCAGGAGGTTTCAGTTCTAACGCAGTTAAGAACAGGCAGATTTTGAGGTGTACTTAGATATAAGAATAAAAAAAGATGGGTAGAATTTTTGTTGAAAGTAGTGGCTCGTGGGGATTTTTAACGCACAGCTTTTACCAAGGTTATGAGCTCAAGTTTTACGTCAAAACATTACACTATTTCACCATTAGCACATCTTATGCGTGCATCTAAATAGCCCCAAGTCAGAAATCCTTTCCGGAATCGAGCACGATGTTACCAGTGTGAGGATGTTTATCTAGTCTTTTGGTAAACAGCTTATAACCATACTATCCTTGGTAATGATCTGAAACTCTTTTGTCTCTTTCAATGCAGGAACGGAAAACGTGAAGGCAGAGGAAATAAATATAAAAGAAAGGTTGCAATGTCTAGAGACAAAGGTTGAACGGCTGGAGATGGAAAACTCAACTGAAAAAACCGTAAAGCAAGGTCCGACGCACGAGAACAATTGCAAGAGGAAAATTTCCGACGAGATCGACAAGGATCCATGCGTGATGCAAGAGAACATCAAGATTGTCTATGAAAACGAGAAAATGCCAGTCGGTAGATCATCTGAGCTGCAAAACAATACATCAGATGAAGGGAACGAGAGGCATTTGAATGGAAGACTGGAGGAAATCAGATTGGCAGATCGAATCCAGAAAGACACCATGGAGAGAGATCAGGCGAGCCAAAGACGTGGTGGAGTGGAAGTACAACAATGGTATAACGGTGAGCATTCATACTGCTTTCAAAGCCGAGTCAACTGAAATTGGACGATTGATGAATCACCAAGCGATATTGTAGTAACAACATTTTTTTCTTAGTTCATTTTATAAAATATAAAGCACGACATTCGTTAGGAAAGTATGCCAAATGTGTTGACATTTATTAATCGGTTTAGAAAAGTTACTACCGTTTGGGACTGGGAATGTCAAATGTTTCATATTTCTTTGCTTTTCCAAAATTTTAAACCTTTTTACAGCACCAGTGAGTGGCCTTATCTTATTAAATTTATTTCATTGTTTGATAGTCTTATATTATAATTCTAGTTTGTCTTTTTTCCTTCATCCAAGGCTCTTGTCCGATCACTACTTCACTGAAAGTTTTGTTCCTAGGTTGTCATTGACGTAATGTTTGAATTGAATTAAATTGAATTATTCTAATCTGAAGGTTGTTTATTTAGAAATGCATATATGTTTGCGATGCCCTAATTTGAAGAAGGAACTCAACGATTTAAAAACAGAAACAGACGCATTAAAAAACAAAATCAGCCAACTTGAGCACATGCGCGTGGAAGACGAAAAAGAAAAAGAAAAGAAAAGGAAGGACACGAAAAGGAAGGAAAAGATAATCAGAAAAAACAACGCCAAAATCGCTGACTTAGAGGAAACGAATAAAATACAACTAGATCACATAGAAAAGTTAAAAAGAATAAATGAAAAGATTAAGAAGAAGAAAAGAGATCTTGTGGAAGAAAATGAAAAAATGGTGGAACAGATTGCAGAGCTAAAAGCCGATAAGGAGGAACTAAAATTGAAGTTACAATTTCAAACATATCCAGAGGAGCTGGATCAGCTAAAAACTGAAAATAGTGACCTGTCAAGTCAAGTAGAGGAGCTCAAGAAAGAAGTGGAAAGCTCTGAGTCAGAATACAAGAGGCTACAAGAGAAGCTTAAGAAGTACAGCAATTTCCAAAGTCGTAAGTACATATGAACTAAGATAAATGTGCTGTGATATCCGCTGCTAATTTGTTTCATTTTAAGGTTGTTTGGCCTTCTGTTAACCCCAACACCATAAAATAACATTTATTTACCATTAAAAATGACATGTTTGATGGTAAGTGAACAGGACAGTAGTTCGACTTTTAATCAATAATAGACCCTATTTCCTCACGATTTATACGTCGATCAATTCCAACCTTCAACATTCCCCCCTCCCCCCGGGCAACCCCCCGGTGATTTAAACTTTTGAAGATTGGTTTGTTCGAATTTCGGCCCTCCGGGGCCAAAATTGTGTTCAGACGGTCCTTCCCAAAGGCGAATTTGACTATCACTTCTTTTTGTAAAAGGCAAATCTAAATCAGCGACCGTGACTTTCCACATATTGACCAACATTTATAACCAGGATCTTGTAAACATTTTCTTCTGAGCCATTCGCTGGCGAAAGTGAACTCATTACCTTAAAACACCTCCATATTTCAAGATAAAACACTTGTATTCCGCCAGAAAGACTTGATATCTTCAGGTTCAAATTCCTTTCACCCGAGCAGGGGGGGGGGGGGGGGGTTGAAGCATCGAGTCGATCAGTTTACTATTAGGTAATACTCCCTTACAATTTTTCTGAGAGAAACAAAAAAAGAAATTTGCAAGGCGTAAGTAATAGAATAGTGACCAAGAAGTGACCAAGAGAAACTACCTTCCATTGCTTTCGTGATATGGCTTTGGGTTAACTGCAATGGTTTGTAATTTCTTGGTTAACTGTCACAACAGGCTGTGACAGATCAGAGTGCGCGCTGTCTCTTAGTCATTTTATTATCTCCAAAACTGAATAAATGAACAAATGATCAATTGAATCGATGAATATAGAAACGAAATGATAGATTGATAACCTGATAAACGTAATAATAGATGGTTGTTAAATGCCAGATGATGAGTTATTTTATTTATTTATTTTTTACTCTCAGGCGTTTTCTTACCGACTGGAAAGGAATTTGCCGGCAACTGCCCTGGTGTCATATGCTTCCTAAAGAGAGACGCTTCTGTAAAGCTGCGTGCTTCTAGATCTTCTGATGGCCCGGGAGAAGCAAGTGACATATTAAACCATAAGAAAGGCGCCATTAGTGGAACAGCGGAAAGAGAAAATTCATGGTGGTCCATTGATCTGGGCTTGAGCCATCGACTCATAATCACACACTACTCTTTGAGACAAGGCAAAACGCATGGGGAGTCAGCACTTACCGATTGGCAACTAGAGGGATCTTATGATGGAAAAAACTGGGAAGAACTTAAAACTATTTGCAACGGGAAGGATCCACAGTTCGTCGCTCCTCCTCCATTTTATACAGGTACCTGGTCTGTCGGAGGGGAAATACCGGCTTTTCGCCTTTTTCGAATTTTCCAGACGGGTAGAAATTCCTCTGGTAGATATGGAATACATCTATCTGGAATTGAGCTGTACGGAGTACTTCTGAACATATAAGACCTAACAGCTACCAAGGCTTTAACTTTTAAAGTTTTCATGAAGTAGTGGAGATAAAAATAGTACCTCTCAGGAGGCAAGGTCTGTGTAAGACTTCTTATTAAAAGTGTCTTTGAGTCTTAGTTTTGCAACATTGAGAGTATTGGAAGTTCTCAATGGAGTGATGGCTTTTACGACTAACGGTTAATATCTTCCCATTGTTGTCACCATAAATTTGTAAGTATTACAATATAATCTGTAAGGCATGTAAACAATCATCTTACACATGAGCCTTAGCGATAGATTGCCAATCTTCGTCTGCTCGCGTTTTTTTTACGAAGAACTCATTCACCTAGGAAATAAGTGGGTTATTGAATTTTCCAAACCTGGAGAGAAGGGAAGAATTATGAAACTGCTAATAATCTGTTAATAATAAGGAGCGTAGTTTTCTAAAGTGTTACGTGGATTGTCAGCCTATTTTTCAAAAACCTCCTCATTAGTATTTCGGACAAGCTTTCAGTGGATATACTTTAAGTGGGGAAATAAAAGATCACTTGATTATACATGCATTTTGAAAGGTTCTTATTCATTATCTTTTGGAGGACAGAAGTTTAGAGGTCGTCCCCATTAACAATAATTTAGCCTGTAGTGCAGGCGTCTTATTAGGGCGAGTTAACGTTATAAGCTCGTGATCGTCTATTCGACCGGCCATGTTTTATTTAGAGTTAGAGTGGACGGTAAAAGTAATCTTCACTCCCCCACCCCACCCTTCTCCTTATTTTTGACCGTCAACCGCCCTCTTAGTAGAGATTTTTTTCTCTCCTCTGCCTTCTGCTGTCATTTCAATTAAAGATGGCGGCCATAATTTTCGTTGATAAAATTCTGAGCACTTGCTCTTTACCTTTTTTATCATATAAAACAAATAGATTCCATGTTGCCGCGGGTCTGTACAGTAAATATATAGATTAAGACATAGATCAATTTCTGCACCGAACATGTCATCCCAAACTATCAATGAGATCATATTGCAGTCACGCACTTGGCCTGAAATCCGAACACCTGAAAAAGCTAATTGTTCAGATAATGTAAATTGACCATCGTAAACTTTTTACGATGGGCGATTTACATTACCAACGCAGTTGGTTAAAACCAAATTTTCCAAGTTTCTAGATAGTTTGTGCATGGGATCTTGCGGCAATGCCCAGTTTCTAAGCCCCTTCGTCCGAGTAGTGTTTCCAAACTTTGGCAACTCAGAGAGTAATATTTCCTTACGCAGATTGTTTAAATGATGTATAATAAAACAATTACTAAATTCGGGTTTGGCGTTATATCTGCCTCAGCCTTCAGCTTAGGAAGAAAACTCATACCTCGGCTTTGATAGTTCATGATATCATGCTCAACCTCATCCAATAATTGTTTATTGTTCTCTGGAAGTTAAATGAACGACAGTAAAAACTTAAACACACTTGTCAGTGTTTGATGGGAAAAATGGTTGAGTGTGTCTGTGTAATTACACACTTGAGAGAATATGTTATCAAGTAATCCTGATCATCTTTCATAAAAAACTGAAGCGAATTGTCTGCATTTTTAAACTGACCAGTGAAGTAGGCAAGTCTTCACCAAGATATGAACTTATGAGCTAGTTATTTTGTTAAAATTTCTCATTTCGAGAACAATGTTGCTGAATCACAGAAATGCATTGATTCAAGTGCAAATTACCTTTTAAATATTTCAAAATCTGCCAGAGTTTACAATAGGTCCTTGAGTTCCCTCCACTCGACGGTGTGTGATAATAGAAAGATAGTAAATCTGGGGAACGAAATTGCTGAATTGGTAGAAATGCATTGATTCAAATGCAAATTATCTCTTCAAATATACCAAAATCTGCCATAATTTACTATAGGTACTTGAGTTCCCTCCACTCGACTCCTGACCGGCTATAACAGCATTCTGCGGTAAGGGCATCATGTGAGTTTAATTATCTCAGCTGAAAATCAGTGCCGTAAGCGTTCTCTATAAGTTACTTTTGTGGTGCGCAATTCGTCAGGATCAATTTCAACGGTAAGCCTTACCTTAAGAATAGTCATTATATGGTTTGAACCTAGTAGTAACTGTCGATCGTGTAGTCTGATCGAACTAGGGAGAGTAGTCTTCAAAAAGACTGTTGTCGATAACGTTAAAGTCACTGACGTTTGGACAACCTCAGGCAGGGGAAAAAGTCATAGGAAACAAGTTATAGCGACCTAAGCTTAAGAGTAGTCTTAGACTCTCTAGAGTAACATTTTTTCAATTATAATCAGCATGAAGAGAACCTTATCATCCTTTTAAAACATCCGTGTCTCAAGACAGGGAAGTAGAGACTTCATCCAAGAAAATGTGTGTGTTCGAGATCGGAGAGGATCCCAAACACCCAAGTAAAAGTTCTGGTTCCACGATTTTATTTTTCAAACTAGTATTTATGGAAAAACCCCCGCAATGGCATTCAAAGACAACTTAAATAATACGGCTGTATGTTCGTGGTCCCAATTAAAAAATGTCAACAAACAAAAGATTACTGCACCGCAACAATATCTACACGTAACAGATACTGCGAGCAACGGGCAAAGCTCAGCAAAGATATGCTTTTCGTTGCCGAATTTTCTTTGCTATACCTTATCAAATAATACTTTGAGAAATGTAACTTGAAGCTAGGAGAAGACAAATGCTGCGATTGAGTTGATTGATCATGTAGACGTAATTGCTAGAATATTCCTAACGAAAAGAAACCATAGCAACCACGTTCAATAAACTTTGTTCCTAATCATCATGGCAAGTTTGACTCCTCCGTTTCATAAAGGGAGGCGAGAATGTTTCAAATAATGAGAAGTTGTGATAAAATGAAAAATCAAAACCAACGGGGCTCCAGAATGTTGAAGAAATTGAAGCAATTTATGGTTATTCAAAGATGATACTTAACATCACACAGGACGCCCGACATCATCAATCATTCGTAACTATTGAAGCGGGCAAACTTGAATGGTTTGTGAAATTAATTGTCAAGTATTTGTTCTGCAAGGGGGTATGTAAGGGATTGCATTGTTTGGTGTAATAGTAATGAATGCTACTCGAAACCGAAAGTAATCTTTGAAGAGCATCGGGAACACGGTCTGTCTTGGACAAAAACAAAATCCTCCTAATTGGAATCGATATGTATTGTATAGATTGAGAATTTTCAACTGCTAAAATATAGGTTCAGTATGAGCGATGAAAATAAGTCTTGATACAATTCGTATCACCTTTTTCTGGGGTAGGACAACGCGTTGCAATGCATCCTTGAAAGAAAAAAAGAAGGCCTGATTATGGGTTAACTTCAATCCTTACAGGTAGTGTTTTTTTTCTTTCCAGCAGCTAATTTAGCTTAGTCAGAAGCTGAAAATAACCAGAATTAAACGGGATTAAAATTGATTGTCTTGGACGGATGGATGATTCAGAAGCCAGAAATGAAGGTTTTTATGTTCATAAATTCATAGAATGGTATCAGTTTTACTCATAATTATCCCTTCCAAGTCGTTACTTATTATTATGAAATATGGCATTCGTAGTTATAATTATTGCGGCTCTTTTTAAGTCACAATTTTTGTTCAACTGATGTTTACTTGTTTTGCAGCTACCTCTAGTGATATAGCATTTGAACAGGCTCCTGTCAATGAAATCCACATACGGTCAATATGTGGTAAAGTAGGCACAGACTGGAGAGACCTGGGTACAGTCTTACGGCTTGAATCAGCGTTGATGAATAATATTGAGGCTGATCTCAGCGAATGCCGTGAAAGGGCACGGAAAGTGCTTCAAAAGTGGAAACAAAAAAACGGAAATAGAGCAACAGTTGAAATCCTTATAATTGCTCTTAATGAGATAGATAGGAAAGACGTCGTCGAAAAACTGCGCGGTATGTAATCTCCTCCTGTGAAGAAAATCTCTCAATGATAGGTTTATCTAGATCTATTTACTTTCTTAGCGAAAAAACTGAACACCTATGTAGGAAAAGATCTTCGAACGAAAGTCTTTGTGGCCTTGTCAAGGAGGCTTCATTTTGGATGACAGTTATAATAGTGCTTGCTGTGCCTTCCTTCTTGGATGGCCGGAGGCACTATGTAGTACTGTGTCGTTTAAGTCCGTAAACCTTCCCCAAGCCCTTCACGGTTTTCAAAATGGCGGAGTTTCATGAGACTCTCATAAAGTCTCTTGTGACCCGTCCTGGTTCGGCTCCGACACTGGCCATCATTGAACGAATCTGATCGGGTTTCTTGGGATTCATTTTTGGTTTTGTCAGGTTTCGTTCGATGTTTTCTCAGGGTCTCATCTCTGCATTTTGACATTGTTATCGATTTGAAGGTAAAACATATGTCGTCAAACGTTCTCACGTGTGCGTTTTACTCTGAACACTTGAAAATATATCCTTTGAAGAAGAATGTAAATTGTAAGGAGAAAAAAATGAAAAGAAAAGAAACGAAAGTAAAAAACAACGAAAAGTTGACGCGGCCAGGGCTCAAAGCTTAAGCTCAAACTTTCGGACTCGAAAGGAGTAGGTACATCCATCGTGCTAGGGACGAATGGCGTGCAAATGTTGGCGAAGTTTTGTATTTAAATACATTTGACGCATATTAAATATATATACCTATTCGATTAATTTACCTACCCTCGGCCTGTCAGTTTACCAGCGTACAAACTCTATTCTAACCAAATCCTCCTTTTGTCAAAATTTTGGCATTGACAAGAGCTTTTCATTAACACCTTTACTTTTCTACCACGTTGATCTTTTTACTGCAATACTCTACAACTGTACAACGGTAGGCACATGCGGTGCACCAAGAAAGTGGTATCTAATTAAACGTAGGCTTAAGTTAAAGAAAACCAAGGTTAAAACAAATGGACTTTTTGCTTGCAGAAGGTAAAAGGCTGCGAGGTCCATCGGCGTGTCTACGCACAGTCTTTCAGGTTGTAGCATTGTCGTGGAAGCTTAAAGCCCCTAAACTTGAGTTAGATCTCCTCAAATAATTGAAGTAACCATTTGAGTAATTATTAGGGCAATATTAACGGCTTGAAGAGCCAGCAACCTTACTACCGTGTACATCTGCAAATCTTTTGACTCTTTGTATCTAGAAACGAGAAATGTGAAGAAAAGGTTAAGCTGCGCTCGGGTACTAAGCGGGAATTTACAGAGAAAACTGGAAAATTTCGGGAAGGCTCTAAATATCCAAGGATAGAGACAAATTTCTCGCAGCTCGAAATTTTTGCGAAGTTAAAGTACTACAGTAGTGGCTTAGAGCTTGAATTTAGCGAAAACAATAACACAAATTGAACTATTCATACCTGTCCAATAAAATGCCAGTGCAAACAGAAATCTTATTTTAACCCAGTGTTAAGTTACCATCCTGAAAACTTTTACTTTATCAATCAGGAAAGAGCCTACTGTAACCATGCTACCTCCGGTTAACATTTGCAAATACTATCTAACTAGATGCAGCAAAAGTGGAGGCCGGATTGAACTCCGTTCGAACTGCAAGTGGAAAGTTACGAAAGGACGTTGAACTTTTAAAGGAAGAAATACAGAACGAGCAACGGAACGAAACACGGAAAGAACTCGAAGAATTAAATAAAATCGCGTACGAATTTCAAACAGCAACGGGAAAGGAAGAGCGACAGCACATGGAAACTAGGGTGCAACGCCTAGAGACAACAATTGAACGGCTTTACAAGCAGGATCCAATGCAAAGATTGACTCGATTGGAAGAAATTTACGGCAGGATTGACGAGGATCTGCGTGTTGTACAGGACAGCATCAGAATAGTCTCTGAAAACCAAAACGCGGTGGTTGGAATGTCATTCGAAGCCGACAGGAATGCATCAGATGAGCTAAATGAGAGCCAACAGGAGGAAACCACATCGGCAGATCCAATCCAGAGAGACACAATACGGAGGGATTGGCAGAACCAAAGATACAATGAACCTATTATACGACCTTTGCTTAACGGTAGGCTTATTCTACACAAATTATTATCAACGAATTTTGTAATGTTCTGTCCGAGAGACGTCGATGGAGTGAGATAAACGAAAACGAGTTAATTCGAATTAAAAATTTTCCTTTTAATTTCAAAACATATCTCTCAACATTCCCATGCGCATGTTCAGTGTGCACGAAATACCGAAATACAGCATTCTCTGAACACCCTTCCTAAGATTTCAATTGAAATTGGACGATAAATGAATCACTTAGTGATACTGTAGTTCGCTGATCCTTTTTTAAGTTCATTTAAAATTTTTTAGCACGAAGTTCAATAGATTATACGTCAATTATTTTCGCAATCGTTGATTGGGTTTAAAACCTCGTCATTTCATCTTCATCTTTGGGTATAAAATAAGTTACCTTCATTTTTTCTCTAAAGTGTTCAATAGATATAATTGTGAACGTTATTTTCTTACAGATGTTGATCGAATACCGGCCTAATTTTCCTTGTTTCGAAAACATAACTGAATTTATCATCGTTAGAAGTGATGATTTATATGTCGTCATAGTGACTGAGCCTACTGGCATCGCGGTTTTACTCACGAAAGTTTTACCTTTTCATTTTTCAATTAATACCGAGGTCAAACTCAACTTTTGTTGGGAGAATGTTTTATGTTATGCAATCTCTGCAGCACGTTTGCTAAACGATTTCTTTGACTCAAATTTGTAGGATATGAAAAGGAACTCAACGATGTGGAAGGAGAAAGAGATTCACTGAAAACCAAATCTGGTCAACCAGACCAAACGAACAAAAGACAACTGGAGAAGAAAAGAAAGTTAAAAACAAATAATAAACAAGTTAAAGGGGAAAGAAACGAAGCCATTGAACCAAACAAAGCAATGGTGGAGCAGATTCAAAAGCTTGAAGCCGAGAAAAAGGAGCTCGAAATGACGTTAAATGGTCAAACCGATCTGAAGACTGAAAATAGAGAGCTGTTGACTCAAATAGAAAGGCTGGAAAAAAAAGCAAACAACTCTGAGTTTGAGTGCAAGCGGCTACAAGAGGAGCTCAAGACGTACATAAATTACCAAAGTCGTAAGTACACGAAAGAACTTTTTAAAAGATAGTATTGACTTTCCATCTTTGGCCAATCTGTTTTAGTATAAAGTGGTACAGCCTTGCGCTATCTCTATTTACGTATCTGTCATATTAGCTTAGTTTTTCTTTAACCCCTTCTTTTCGTTAAGCACATTTTTCGCTTATGTTGAATTATATACATATGGTAAGGGAAGACAAGGCATTTTTTTTTCTTTTAACGTTATTTATCTCACTTTCGTTTCCACTTAGGCGTTTTCTTACCAGCTGGAAAGGAATTTGCCGGCATATGCACTGGTGTCATCTGCTTCCTAAAACAAAGATTGAGAGATGCGCCCTGCGCTGAATTGATTGCTTCCAGATCTTCCGATGGCCCTGGAGATGGGGCTGACGTATTAAACCATAAGATGGGCACCGTCAGTGGGACAGAAGAAAAGAAAAATTCGTGGTGGTCTATTGATCTGGGCTCAAGCCATCGGCTTGTGATCACACACTACGCTTTAAGGCACGGCAAAAGAGAAAAAGAGTCACTGCTAACCCAGTGGCAACTGAAGGGATCAAATGATGGGAAGCACTGGGAAAACATTGAAACTATTCACGACAAGAAAGATCCACAGTTCAAAGACCCTACTCCATTTTGTACAGGCAAATGGTCTGTCAAAGGAGAAATAGGGCCTTTTCGTTTTTTTCGAATTTTCCAGACAGGTGTTAATTCCTCTGGCAAATATGGAATATACCTATCTGGAATTGAGTTGTACGGAGTACTTCTGAACATGTGTGAGCTAGGAGCTATGGAGGCTTTATCCTATAAAGTTTTCATCAAGCAGCCGAAATAAAAAGTAAACTCTCAGAAAGCAAGGTCTTTGTACGACCCCCCATTAAAAGTGTCTTTGAGGGGCCACATTACTTTTTCTCTTTTTTCTCTTATATTTTTATTCAGAGTGTGATGTTTCCTTCGTTTTGCTACATTCAGACTATTGCAATTCGCTGTTGGTTTTAAATGAAATGTAAGTTAAAAAAGTAAGAAGATTGATTATTTTTTCAAGGGTATGGCAAATCAATATTTTATAAGCAGTTACAAGAAATTGTAGACATTGAAAAGCAATATAATGATAATGAACATTGAAAAGTAAGATAATCAGTTAGTTGTTAATGATGCAAGAGTATTTTTGTAAATGATCTTCTAACACAACCTAAGCGACAGAGTGTTGATCTTAGCTTGCCCGAGTTTATAATGAAGAATTCGTTTAAATAGGAAGTTTCTAGTTTCTAGAATTCTTCAAAACCCCGTAATAGGGAAGAACTATCAACGTTTTTTTTAATAGTAATAAGGACTGTAGCCTTTAGAGTGCTTTGTAGATTGTCAGGTTTTTTTAAAATTATTTTCTACGAGATATTTTTGCCAGTAAGTAACTGGTTTAAACACGTCGCGTGAGTGTTTATACCAGAGTTATTCCCTAGTATAAACCTTACATTAAATACGATAAAAGTCGATAACTCTTTAGATAAAGACATTTGTTTGTTCATGAATTTGAGCAAGAGAACACCGAAAAGTGAACATTGCACGCAGTAAACGGTTAGCTGTTCGTAAAAATTTTGTGCCACGCGTTCCAAAAGTTTTTGAAGTGTACTAAAAACACAGGCCTCCATTTGGCGCGAAAATATGTACAGATAAGCATATGATCTGTTCCGAGAAGCAAACCCTTTCCAAGAGCTATAGCTTATTGCATTCTCCCAAGAATTATTAACGTTTTATATTGGCTATTAGGGGTGTAGTTTTTAAAAGTGCTGAGTAGATTGTGTACCAAATTTTCAGTAGCATTAGTATTAATTAAAAACAATTTCTTTCTTTCGAACATAAGAAACTAAAAAGTGTTGTGCGACTCAGGTTCTGATCAGTAGCCACCACATATAACTATAAATGGCGTTCTCTTACGGATACTGCAGTCTGATTGGCTATGCTCCTCACTATTCTGTTTTAGAATAAATCTGCTAGCGCTTTATCAAAACTGCTGCAATCTGATTGGTTACGCTTCAGCTGTTTAACCCTAACCTTTAGGAGAGTAGAGTGGATTACCATTGTGTGATTGAAACAAAATAAAATGAACACATAAACCTGTTTGTTGAAAAGTTTTGGACGACTGGTAGATTTGTACCAAAACAATTAGAACAAGAGCTTTAGATTTCTTTATGTCGGATAAGAGATTCGACTTCGCCCTCATCAACTACATCACGGGATAGAAATCTCGGGTTCCGTCACAATGTAGTTGTTAGATACACGTAGATGGTGAGTTGATTGGGTAGCACGTGGCGTGAACTATATATGTTATAATTAGACGAGATCATGAGCCTGTCCGCTTTTAAGTCCTAAACGACTAAGGATATGATAAAACGTCATCTATGTGCCTGTCCTCCAAAAATTATACGTATGAACCAATCAAACTGCCCTGATAGAGCCTCGTTTTTGCGGATTCGCGGGGAAAGTATTTCATTACTTGCACTCAGATTCATACCAGCTAAAACTAAGTCCTTTATACTGATAAAAAAAAAGTGATGGAAAGCGTAAATAATCAAGGTAAGTTTCAATTTTCAATCAATTTCTGAAGACATTTTTGATACAGTACGTTATCTCAAAGCTATTGGTGGGATCGTATTTGTATCAGTTATCTAATATGAAGTATCATCACAACATCTGAATAAGGTTGAAAGAAACTTTTTCCCTCAAAACATCATTGTTACATTCCCAGCCATCGTAATTGTTTGTAGACTAGAACAGATTAAACAACATTAAAGTAAGCGTCTATTTTATCAAATGTAAGTCTGAAGTGGTTTTTCTTTTCTTCACAAGTCGAAAAGACACGAAAAAGACGCGACTCGCGCTCTTTTCCTCGCTATACGCGTGTGTCTACTCGAGCTCTTTTCGCCTCGCGCGCGTTTTCTCAACCAACTGTTTGGCAAACGTGATAATGCCTCTTTTGTCTTGAAGGTTGGAATCCTTTTTAATTTTAGTTTGATATGAGAAAAAATGGCCCATAATCAATTCTCTATGCTAAACTGGATTGCTGCGAGCTCAAGCCCTGTTCACAAGGAATGTTTCAGACCATTAAAATAATCATTAGCACTGTGGGCTTCTTCTCCTGTGTGCATCGTCAAAGTCTTATCTTCTATAAGTCTCCCTAAGTTCTAATATTTACTTTCAACCGCATACGATCCTTTAAATTCCCTGATGAAAAGTTTGCTCCCTAAGCATGGATCTCAATATATTTTTAAAACCTGAAGATGCACTTTCCGCTCAGCCAATATTCAACACCAATAATGTAAAATCATGTAAATAATCAAAAGTGTGAATAATCTAAGGTAGACTGAAGAAATGGCCTGTGAGCGAGTTGAAAAGGCTAAATTGAAGGAGCTAAATTAATTCTTATTCTCCTAACAGCTGTTTCATGCGTCAGCTGTGCGTTTATGGGGATATGAAGCACGCTGGAAGTTAGAGTACCAAAGGCGCGCAAGAGTTTGTTGAGGCGTTGCCGAGTTTAATTCTAGCTTATTAGGTACCTCCTTTTTTCGATGAGCGCACAGCTGACTAATGAGTAAGTTATTTTATGACTTTTTCCGGGGTGTTAGCATAAAGATGTTCTATAAAGATCAGTTCATCGTCAGCGCATACACACGTCATCATTTTTGACAACAGGATTTTTATGATAAAGTAAATTATACACGCATTTTGATAGGTTCTTACTTATGATCTTTTGGAGGACAGACGCATAAAAATCGTCACCATTAACAATAATTTGGCTTTTTTTTTTAATCATAAGTAGATTCCATATTGACGCGGGTCTGTACAGTAAATTATATATATATATATAGATTAAAACATAGATCCATTTCTGCAACGAATATGTAATCCTAAACTATCAATGGGATCACATTGCAGTCACACACCTGGCCTGAAATTTAATCGAACATCTGAATAAGCTAATTGTTCAGATAATGCAAAATGGCCGCGGTAAACTTTCTACAGTGGGCGATATACATTTTCAACGCAGTTGATGAAACCCACATTTTCCAAGTTTCTAGATAATTTGAGCATGGGATCTTAGGGCTATGCGCCGACTCAGCTAAACAGTTATTGGATGAGGTTTTTGTGATATCCAGAATAATCGAGGTCGGGGTAGAGGCTACCGAGACCTTGATTATTCTGGATATCACAAAAACCGAATCTAATAATTGTTTTATTATACATTGGACGAAAAAACAATGGTCACTTCAGTAAGTGGAACTGATAATTTATTTCTAGGCGTGTAAAAGTATATAAATCAGCAGGCAACACAAAGCGCGCGAACTTGACATGATTACCCGTACAAATCATTCACCGCGGTCATACATGACATGATTACCGTGACCTTAAGTGTCTTTGACATGATTATTGTATAATCTGCAGCTAGATGACGTCCCGGGCGCTGATTTCGAAAACTCACTGCACGCTTTCGGCTAATCAGAAAAGAGATAGTGAGTCGAATGTATAACAATATCCAATAGCGGGCGGCCAATTTACGTTATCATCTCAGTTGATGATGCCAAATTACCCTGTTATACTCTCCCACCGACGCAGCTCCGCAGTTTCTTTAGAAACTTACCTCTCTTTGACATAATGTCATGTCGAGTTCAAAGTCTACGTCGTTTCTAAGCCCCCTCGTCCGAGTAATGCCTCCTTTTGCAGGTTGGTTAAGAAATGCATAACAAAACAATTATTCAATTCGATCGGCTTTCGCACGATAACATGAATCATCAAACCTTGTGTCTGTGTTATCTGCCGAAGCATCAGACCTCGGCATTGATAATTCATGATATCATGCTCGACCTCATCCAATAATTGCTTATTTTTCTCTTGAAGTTGAATGAACGTCAGTAAGAACTTTAACACACTTGTCAGTGATTGATGGGATAGTAAAAAGGCTGACTGTGTCAGTGTAATTACACACTTGAGGGGGAATGTTATCGAGTAGTCCCGAACATTTTTCACGAAAAAACGAAGCGAATTGTCTGAATTAACTGAGCAGTGAAGTAAGCAAGTCTTCGCTAGGATACGAACTTACGAACTAGTGTCTTTGTTTCAAAAACTACTCATTGAGTTCCATCCACTCGAAGGTGTGTGATAACAGGAAGATCGTAAATTTCGAGAACGAAGTTGCTCAATTGTAAAAATGCATATATTAAAATGCAAATTATCTCTTTAAATATACCAAAATCTGCCAGGGTTTAGAATAGGTCCTTGAATTCTGTCTTCTCGACTTCAGACCGGCTACAAGAGCATTCTGCGATGAGGGCATCATGTGAGTTTCATTATCTCTAAGAGTGGTGCCCTAAACGTTCTAAAAAAGTTACTTTGTGGTGTGCAATCAGTCAGGATCAATTTCAGCGGAAAGCCTTGCCTTAAGAATAGTCAGTATATGGTTTGAACCTAGGGATGACTGTCAATCATGTAGTCTGATCATCCGAGGGAGAGTAGTCTTGAAAAAAATTGTTGTCGATAATGTAAAAGTTACTGACGTTTGGACAACTTCAGGGAGGGGAAAAGTTATAGCGAGGTTAAGAGGGGCCTTAGAATTTCCAGGGTATCATTCTGTCATTTACAATCAGTATGAAGAGAACCTTATCATCCGTTTAAAACATCCGTGTCTCAAAACAGGGAAGTAGAGACTTAATTCAAGAAAATTTATGTGTTCGAGATCGGAGAGGACCCTAGACACCCTACGCACTTCGTGTCAACAAAAGTCAGTTCTTATTACACGATTTTATTTTCCAAACTAGAATTCAATTCTGTGGAAATACGCCAGCAATGGTATTCAACGCCAACTTACATAATACGACAGTGTGTTCAGCTATTAATTCTACTCGTGATGCTTCTTGACCCGGATTAAAGAATGTCAACAAACAGAATATCAGTGCACAGCAACTGTACACGTAATAGAGATACTGCGACTAATAGGCAAAGCTGAGCCAAGAGCTGCCTTTCGTTGCCGAATTTTCTTTGCTATACCTTATCAAATAATACTTTGAGAAATGTAACTTGATGCCAGGGGAAGACAAATGCTGCGATTTAATTGATTGGTCATGCAGACATAATTGGTAAAATAATAAAAAAAACCATAGCAACCACATTCAATAAACTTCGTCCCCAATTATCATCGCAGTTTTGATTCCTTCGTTTCAAGTAAGATGTAGGAAGGCGGGAATGTTTCATAGAATGAAAATTGCGAGAAAGTGAAAAATAAAATAATGGGGCTCTGGAATGTGGAAAAAATTGAAGCAATTTATTATTATCTGAAGATGATGCTTAACATCACACAATGCTCAGACACCATTAATCATTCGCAACCATCGAAGCAGGCAAATTTGAATGATTCGAAAACTTATGTAATATTTAGCCATAACTTGTGCATTTGAAGACAAAAAAAAACACAAAAACAGAACAACCAATCAGATTTTTCAGTTGTTTGAAGTAACCAATCTAATGAAAGGCAAAGAAGATCAAAGAGGCCATCGTGGGGGAAATTTTGCAACTCTTTACAAACAGCCTCAATGCTGGATCAATAAAGTATTTGTGCTGGAAAAAAAAAAAACCTGTATTTGGGCGATTGAACTTTTTGATTTCAAAATGGATGCACTAAGAGTGATAATTGAACTTCGTATCTTGAAACTTAAATCTGAAATTATACTTGTGATTTCAAATCGAACTCACTCTGCGTGTTTGTTCGACTTTGAAATCATGCGTATGATCTAAGACTTGATAATATACTTGAAAAACGTCCAGCATGCTTATTGACCGAGAACACGTCAATTAATCCCAAACAGTGCAGAAAGTTTCGGTGGCCCCAAAGAGGACACGCTACCTACTTTTAAATAAGATTTATCGCGCGATGAAATCAAAGTATTTCACGTTAAATGGAAATTATTTGCTTCAACCAGATAAACAATGCGTAAATCTCTGCTCTTTGCAGCAACACATATTAATTCATCTATACCAAAACGCTTCTTCGGGTTTCAAGGAAAAGACCATTGAACTGGGAGCTAATCATATATAGTACTTTCTTCATAACGGGATGGATGTTAAAGCTATTGCTATAGCAAGTTAATTCACCTTTCCAGCCTGTTAGCCCTTAGTAATAGAATTGGAATAAAAACCTGGTTGGCCTTACTTAAACAGGATCTGTCCTTCGGTCATGCACTCTTTCTTCTATAAAGTTTTTTGTTTTCTTCAGTTTATTTAGCCGAGTCGGGAGGTGGAAATAACCGATTCTCTTGGACGGATGGGGGATTCGGACGACAGCAATAAAGGTTCTTAATTAAATTAATTTTCCTAAAACGGTATTAGGTTTACTCATTATCCCTTCCAAGTCGTTACTTGTTACTGATAAACAGGATATCCAGAGTTTGCTGTCTGTTCATAATTTTCGAGTCAAAATTTTTGTTCAAATAGGATGTTTACTTATTTTTCAGCCACCTCTAGTGGTCTACAGTTTGAGCAGGTTCTTATCAATGCAAAGCAGAAGGAGTTAATATGTGAGGAAGTAGGTAAACACTGGAAAAAACTGGGTTCAGCCTTAGGGCTCTCATCAGCTTTTCTGAATAATACTGAGACTGATCACAACGGTGATTGCTGTGAAAGGGTACAAAAAGTGCTTGAAAAGTGGCAACAAGAAAACGGAAGTGGAGCAACAATGGAAGTTCTTAAAAATGCTCTGGTTAAGATAGGGAGGACAGATGTTGCCGAAAAACTGCTTGGTATGTAATCTCATTTTGTAAAGGAAACTCGGTCTATACCAAGTCTATCTACTTTCATAACGAAAAAAATCAATACCTTAGTAGAAAAAGACCTTGAAGCGAAAGACTTCATGGTATGTTAAGGAAGTTTCTTTCTAAATAGAGCTCGCGCAGTGAGCAGCTTCGACTATATCGTTGTTACACAAAGAGAGAGGTAATCAGTTATACGTAAGCCTCACTAAAAGAAAACCAAGATTTAAATGAATATATAAGTTTTGCTGACGGGAAGCAATAGCTTGTGAGGTCCACAGGCGTATCAACGCACAGTTTTTGCGAGGTTGAAGCATCACCGCGAAGGCCGCTTAGCAACACTTTAAACTCGAGTCAGATCTCCTCAAAATAATTGAAAACATTGAACTATTTCGCCACTGCAATTGCAATAGCCAGCATTTGAATAGGTAGTGGTGGGGGAATCTTACTGGAATCTAGCGCAATGTTAACAGCTTGAGAGCATTATGAAGAGCCCGCAACCTTACTACCCTGTACATACGTAAATTTTTTTCCTCTTTGTGCTTAGAAATAAGAAAAGTGGAGACAAGTTCACGTTACGATCAGGCACTATTTCAGACGTTACAAAGTGCAGTGGAACAGTTGGGGAAGGACCTAAAGGAAAGAATCCAACGCATGGAGGAAAAATTTTCAGAGCTACAAAAGTGCCTCTCAATTAGAAATGTAAATCAGAAAAATCTGGTGCAGGAAATGATTCCCGTTGGAGAAGATGATGATTCTCGTCAGCCAGCCGGGCTGGCTGACAGCACCCAGAAAGGAAATGGACAGAGATATAAGGATAGGCAAACATGCGAGGGTTCAACTATGGATGGTAAGTTGATACTGCATGAAATTGTGTGAGCCACTATCCGCCATAGAAGGGACCGCGGTAGGGGAGAGGCCTGAGGGCCCTCAGCCCCATTAAAAAAGTAATAAAAATTCATAAAGGGGTAAGTTTCTAAAGAAACTGTGGTGCTGCGTCGGTGGGAGAGTATAGCAGGTAATTTAGTGTTAACAACTGGGTTGAAAACGTAAATTAGCCACCGTAAAGAGTAAAAAAGCTGACGTTTCGAGCGTTAGCCCTTCGTCAGAGCGATTAGAGGAATTGTGGGTTGTGTGTGGATTTATATGTAGAAGGTGGAGCTACGCCATTGGTGGGAATATTGTGACGAGAAAACAGGAATAAATTAGTTGAATGAAAAGCGCTCGTTGATTCCGTGGGGATTAAGGGTGCCGATTTGAAATATAAATTTTTGTTCTAGTGTTTTACGGCTTTCCGAACTGCCTAGATGTAAGGAAAGGCCGCAAACTGCCATATGCTGTTTAGAATGATAAGGAAGATTAAAGTGTCTAGCGACTGGCTTGGATGCGTCCTTGTCATTTATTTCCACATCGCGAAGATGTTCTCGGAATCGGTCACCCAGTCGTCTTCCTGTCTCGCCGATGTATAACTTATTGCAATAAGTGCAAGTCATGCAATAAATAACATTGGCGGAGGTACACGTAAAGTGATCAATGATCTTAATGGATCTTTTGGGTCCCGATATTTTCTCTACGTTATGAATGAAAGGACAAGTTTTGCATCGTGAGCGAGCGCATTTAAAAGTTCCAGATTGGTCATTGGTTAGAAATGAACTCCTGACTAAAAAGTTGCCTATGTTTTTGTCACGTTTGAATGAAATAAGTGGGGGTTGCGAAAAGATAGTGCCAGTCTCTGAATCGTTTTGGAGTAATTTAAAATTTTTAAGAATGATAGATTTAACTGCGTGGTTGTGAGGGTGAAATGTAAGAGTAAATGGAATGCGATCCGTGTTCTCCTTCTCGGCCGTTTGTAGTGCTGCCTGTCGATCGATTTGTTGGGCACGGTGGTAGCCCGCTTGAACGACAGAAACAGGATAGCCGCGTTTATCGAAAAACTGGCACATTGCCTCTGATTTTTCGGAAAAATCAGAGTCGTCACTACATAAACGACGAAGTCTGAGAAACTGTGAAAAAGGTATGGAGTTCTTGACGTGTGATGGATGTGAGGATGAATACAACAAGTAACTATGTGAATCTGTAGGTTTGTAGTAAACACTAGTACATAAGCCGTTGCCTTCAATTGAAATTTTGATGTCTAGAAAAGCCAAAGAATTGTCGGAAATTTCCCAGGTATATTTAAGAGCCGGATGAAAGGAATTAACGGCGGTTATAAATTGAGTGAGCTCCTCTTTGGTAGAGGAGGTAGCGCCGATGCAATCGTCAATATAGCGGCCGTAGAGTTGAGGTTTTGGGCCGTGGTATTGGCTAAAAAATTGATGTTCGATAAAACCTACAAAAAGATTGACGTAGCTGGGTCCCGTTTCAGTACCCATGGCCACGCCATTAGTTTGTTGGTAGTAGTTACCACCGAATGAAAAGCAATTGAGTGGCAGTTTGCGGCCTTTCCTTACATCTAGGCAGTTCGGAAAGCCGTAAAACACTAGAACAAAAATTTATATTTCAAATCGGCACCCTTAATCCCCACGGAATCAACGAGCGCTTTTCATTCAACTAATTTATTCCTGTTTTCTCGTCACAATATTCCCACCAATGGCGTAGCTCCACCTTCTACATATAAATCCACACACAACCCACAATTCCTCTCTGACGAAGAGCTAACGCTCGAAACGTCAGCTTTTTTACTCTTTACGGTGGCTAATTTACGTTTTCAACCCAGTTGTTAACACTAAATTACCTAATAAAAATTCAAATTGGCAAAACATCATACATTTTTCAGAAATACTTCTTTTGTTAGTGCGCGTAACGGAGAAAAGCTGCAATCGAAATTGACAAGGTAAACGTGTGTTAAACTGACAGTCAAAAACTTCACAAATGCCCGTCCTTTAACTAGCTTTTACGGTGAACGGACCACCTAGAAAAACAGGCAACCTTTTTCTAAAGGTGCAATAAATTTTTGCCTCGAGTTATCAACATAGTTTAAACTGGCGCTGTACCCGTGTCCCTGTGACCGTGGGCTAAAATGATCTGGCTAGTATTTTTCTTCTTTTCACTACATCCTTGATCAAAATACACTGGTGTATATCATTTGAACGAAAAGGAATTGTGTGGAAGAATACCCAATTAGAATAGCTTCCAAGTCTTAAAATCGACGAAGACAACAGTCGATATGGACCGTACTTTAAAATCATCAAGGTACACATTTGTAGACCTCGAAAACGAAGAGCAAACGTGTAGAAGAAACTTGAATTGAAATAAACTGGCTTCAAAGACTAAAAATCGAAGATGAAAACAGGCCCAGCGATATACATGGACAAAAATGTTTTATAGCGCCGCGTGAGCGATGAAACATTTCCATATCTACCGCTGGGACAGATGCCAGTTTGAACTATGTTGATAACTCCAGGCAAATATTTCTTTTGTATCGCCACCCAGATGTTTGAGCATGTGACAATAGGATGATTTGGGATAGGGGCAAACCTAGAGGGGGAAGCTCATGATTTTCATTCCCAGTTTTCTGCGTCTTGGAACTTGGAACATCTGGGAAGAAGATGCAGATTTTGGCGACCAAAGAGAAAAACGAACGGCTTGCGGGAGCTCCAGTAATTATTGGGCGTGTAAAAAAATGTTTGCGTCTTTTTCTGAGTGGTCCACTCACCGTAAAAGCTTGTGAAAGGACGGACATTTATGAAATTCTTATCTTCAATTTGATTTTCGCGTTTCGATTTGGCTACCACATGGCTATACGTTACACCTATTTGGCAGCTGGTTTACCATGTTTTAGGGTTTTTAAGATTTGATATAATTTGACCCTTGAAAGCGATTTTATTCTTTTTGCAAGTTGATTGTGCGTATCTGTTGAAGCTACACATATTTGGCACCTTATCTACCATGTTTTGAGGTTTTTACAGATTTAATTTGATTTGGCCTTTCTTTCTGTCACCCAGTCAACTTGCGAGCCATATCGCTTCTGGGGCGTGAATCTTAAGTCAGAATTCTAACGCGCAGTTAAATTTTAGTTCTTGCTTAAGCACAGAAAATCATTTTCCGAAACCTTTTGTTACTGTTCGGCCCTAAATTTAAATTACTCTTAAATAAAGAACTTGAACATGTTGAAAGCTCATTTTGTTTTTGTTGTTATTACACATATGGTTTTTTACTTTTAGCTCCAAATTTTAGTGCTCTGGCGAACGCTCTTAAGATTTAAAATTAACTGGTCATTTAAGAGTACATCACGCGCTCTTGGAAGAAGATTGCAAAGATTTAATGTTCTCACCACTTTATTGAATAATGAAAACATACTTCTGAGCGATCGTATCAATCTGGAAATTACTGTGAAAGAGTTTTAAGTAGTATTACTACAGCCTACATTATAATTGTTGGTTTCAACTATACATGGTGTGCATTTGAGTAACCTGCGTGGCAGAGATTTTTTGGTTGCTTATTTTTCATTCTCTGTTAGGCATCCCTCACAAAAGGAGAGGCTAGGATTTCGTGAACCGATTACGTGGCTCGTGCGAAAATCGACTCAGTATTATGAATTGCAACCTTCTTTCATCAAACAGCGCACTAAAACTTATAATAACACATTCGCCATGATGGCAAAATCATGTTCGAATCGAACCCAAGATGCATAACGCATCTAGCATGCATGACGTAATAACAAATCCTAAACAACTCCCCCTTGCGGTTTCGCAACTTGCTCAGGCGCTACCCAACAAAACCGTCAGCCATGCACACTAGTCACTACGACCTCGTATGTAAAATATCTTATTTATCACAAAAAAAATTCCCAAGGAAGGTCGAGTTAACACCTCAACAGCGTCTGCTTTAATTTGAAACACATGTTAAATCTTGTTCTCTAATTATGTGAAAGGTTTGTCTTTTGTTTCGTTTTGGTGTGGTCTAAGAAGGGTGAATATAGAGCGAAAAGTCTATGTCAATTTTCGTAGGACAACCTCACAAAGGTGGAGTTTATGGAATTATTTGCCGCCGGCGTTTTAAGTTGGAAATTTTGAAAGTTCTGCTGGAAGAAGATATTTTCAAAGCTTTTCCGACATCATAATTCAAATCAAACAGCTACTTAACCTAGAGAGGGAAATGATATTGCACGTCAATATTTCGCTTTGCGAGCTTACTTTGATAATAACATAAATGAAAAAAATTCTCAGTTCTGATTGGCTCTGGAGAGAAGAGGTGAGTGGTAAGAAAGCGGGTTCTGGTACACTTTAAAATCAACCTTGAATTCAACTCATGAATTTAATCTTGAAATCAAGGTTGACTCGAAATCAACCTTGATTTAAAAAAAAACCAGGTTTTGCACATTTTGAAATCAACCCCTTGATTTTATAAAGCAACTTGAATTATGCACACGTGAATAATTTCACGCCCTCTTTAGAGTTTTCACAATTTCTCACTCGTGAGTGACGTTGAGACGGTGTTAATCGTTGTTGTGAATATTTTCAAACATCAATGTTAGATCTTCTCGCAAGGAAGTCGTGGTGTGCCTTGAATTGTTCTTCCGTCAAAATTGTGCCTCTGTAAATGAGAAGTTATCTCATTAATAAGTCGCGCTTCCAAGCTCACGATTGTCGATGTTAAGCTGATCATCTGAGAGGATTAAGATGTAACATTTATCATTCCCTGAGCCTGACGCTTTCCTATTATTTGCGAGCTGAGCTCCTCCTTCGTATTCAACAATCTCCATCACTTCCATGAAGATCATCTCTCTACTACTTTTGAGGTCGATGAATAGACCGAATCTGTCTCTGGCATAAAAGTCTGTTGCATTCATCGCGCTGTTTTCCTTACTAAATCTTCTGAAGACCTCCTCCCACATATCTCTTGTCTTCATTCCTTGACTGTAAACCTTCTTCGCGACTCCACTGACTATCACCTTCACCTCAGTGATGTCAGGACTAAATGTCTTCTCACTGTCTCTAACACCAGCGACATGTGGCTCTTCAAGAAGAAGAGGAAGTCCCTGCATTGACCTCCTTGAAACATTGATTCTCTCATTGGTGGTCGTGTCTGATACCTTAGCTATTGAGATTGTCTTGAGATGAGTCACATGCTCGTACATGAATCTCTTCCCATTTTTGTAGCTGGAAAAAGGCCTCATCAGCAAGTTCTTGATTGTGAATGACCTCATACTCAAGCTGAATGGTAGTTAATTCATCAGCGAATTGACAGGTGCAAGCTTGAGCTCGAAAAGAAGCTCATCACAAAGAGCTCTTGGGAAGAAGGCTCCATGATCCTTCAGAATCTCATAATCCAATGGAATCCAAAATTTGTTGTCGTAAACATAATTGAGCTTATCCTCCTTGTCCACTCCTGATTTCCTCTTATCTTCAGCATTGCATCTGCTCTTGGAAAGATACACAGACTGAATACAATAACTTTCTCTGAACATGCTTGCTCTCTCATTGCCAGTCAAGAAGAAGTCGAAAGAAAAGCTTGAATAGATCTAACCATCAATGTTCAGCACGAATTTTCCTTCGAATCTCACACAGTCAACCTGTCAACAACAGCTCTTGCGACATTGTTCACGATATAATTGTTTGCGTGATCCCTGACTGTCAAGTCAAAGATGAGTGAAAGGGATCCTGGGACAAGGAAAACTCCGAAGAAGGCATTTCTCTAAGAAAGAGAGTGAGAAAAATCTTCAGGAAGTATGGATTCACAGTCTCAGCTGTTGTCCTGGCAGTTGGAACAACGATTGGAGTGATTGTGAGCGCATTGGAAAATGACCTGAAGTCTGTTGTCAAAGGAGTTGGAAATGGTTTTAAGACTCTTGGAAAAAGATGGCGGGAACTCTCCTAAGTCTCACCGGTTCAATAGTCGGCTTCATTTTCAAGGGTGCTGGATCAGTGATCATCTTCCTCGGTCGAAATACGCTGTTACTGATAATGGGAGTCGTCATATTCATGGTCAAGCGCCTTCAGAAGGACAAGTGATGAATCAAGAAGGCCGAGACCAGACCTGCAGAAATCAACCCGACCTTTGCGTTATCATGACTAGTCTTGCTGTCGCTTCGCGTATCATCTCACCTTGGTAGTGTCTTCACCTGAACTTCAGTTGAAGCCGTATTAATTTTATGTGAGGGGTTAGAGGTCAGTCTGTTGATTTTTAGTGAGCTCCCATTCATATGCCGTACTTCGACTAATTTTATCTCCAAATTCACTGATTTCTTGACTCCCAGTTTCATGTAAGAACTTGCCTCCTTCTGAGTGTTCAGAAAAAGATTTTAGGGCATGAGCCAAGTGCCTGGTGAGACTGCAAGATCAGGCCTGACTTTTGAAGGCTGAAACCTCTGAATGCTCTTCGAAATGTCAGGCTTTCTGATCGCATTCTAAACCAATAGAAGGAACTCATGCTGAGCTTCCTTAGCGCTTTCTGATAAACCCAATACTGATGATCTGACACTGACTTGAGAACCAATAATGCAGTAAACGAATGCCTCAATTGACTGATTCAGTCTCGCCATCCCAGCTTGTGTCAGACCTTCTCATTTTTCTGCCGTGAAGAAGTCAAACTGATTTTCAACTTTCGCTTTGTCATTTCTTGTGAAGAAGATCAGTTAGCCTACGATGGCTTTTCCACCCTCATCGCTGAACTTGTTATAGCCAGGATAAGAGTTTGAGGTTGCTGATGGTCCAAGATTTGTGACATAAATGAAAATAGATCCGAGACAGTGGTTATCACCTTGTTTGAAGCGAAAGTCTGTACCTGATGAAATTTCAAATTCTGCACATATTCGTTTGAACAATGACGTGTCATAATTATTCATCTGATTGAATTTTGGGTCACCTGGAAGAGCCGATCCACTCTGAATTAAACCCATCTCAAAGAGAATTCTTCTGACGGTGAAGTAGATGTGAAACATCAGAAACGACTTGATCTGTTCTGGAACCCTATCAAAAATTTCACGAGATATTCCACAGCCTGTTGTTGTGCATCATACTGCGAAGTTGAGCTGTTGAGGCTAGTAGCTCATATTCGGCCCCGCAAGCCATCTCTTTGATTCTGCGCTTAAAGAGTGCTAATTTTTTCTCTTGTGAATATTCCTCTGAATTTTGCACTTAAGTATTGGGATGGGGTAACAAAGATCTTAATCTCTTCATTGAGGTGGCTGACAGGATTCTCGTTAAATGGAACTGCTGGCACCTCCTTCTTTCCTCTTCGGTTAAGAGTGAGCTCAAGGGGAAAACCTCCAATTCCAAGTGCTTTCCTTATGTCATCATTCTAATATCTTCTGTCTGATCTTGAGACACTCGACTGAACCCGATAGTACAGTGGACAAGCTAGTTGATGAATGATTTAAACATTCTGATTAAGTTGATGGTTTGCAAACGTCGTTTAATTCCGAGAAGATCAACCAGATCATTGTCAAGAAGGATATGCTTCTTTTGAGGATTGTGGATTTCCAAAACTCTTCCGGAGTATTCATTTTAACCTTCACTCCTTCACTCCTTCCTTCAAGACACATTGAAGGGGTGGCACTCTTCAATGTGTCTTCAAAAGCTTGACCAAGGCTTTTGAGTGAATAATAACCTTCTGGAATTCTCTTTACAGTTGTAGTGCCCTGGGAATCGAATACAGACATTTCTCCAGTTCGCTTCAATTTAAACCAAGTGCTGTAAAGGGAAAAACTCACGAGCCTGATATGTTGCTATTTTTCGCTGCTGAGAGGTTATTTGAAGTGAATCGTGTGATCATTTGAATCTGCAATAATTTTCAACACAACCACTGTTATTAGTTTTTATTAGACAGATTTTGTTTAAAAAACGTTTTATTAAAAATGGAAGATATTTTTTCATTAGCAAAAGTATTCCATGGACGCCAAGCCGCGGAGCTGAAGGACCAGGAGTCGGAGTGGCAGGTCCCGAAAAGATTGATTTGAAGACAAAGAAATCATTCGAATGGCGCTTCATTGCAGCACAAAAAGGTCTTCGCAGATGGCGAAAAAAGCAGCACTACTGCCTGATAAAGAACATGAGCAAGCTGCTATCTAGTCAAACCTCCAAGGATAACAAAGGGAAAGAATATTTCCTCAGGTGACTGAACCACTTCTCAAGCAAAGAAAAGCTTACACCCCGTGAAGAGTATTGCTCATAAAATGAGGCAGTCCGGATCGAGATGCCAGATAGGGGAAGTGTGCTTAAATTCAAGAATCATAGCCGCTCAATGAGAGTACCTTTTGTGGTTGGTGCCGACTTTTAGACTTGTACTAAACCCATAAGTGATTGTGAGCCAGACAATGATAAGAGTTTCACTAGGATAAACCATGTGGGTTTATCACATCGTCTGCTTCGATGATAAGCTTTATTCGCAAGAGCCAGTCATCTATAGGGCATAGAGTGAGTATGACAATGTTTCTCAAATCTTCTGCTCGAGGACAACATCAAGAGTATTCATAGGGAATTCAACTTCAAAAAGAAGACGATCTTAAGCGATGAAGACAGGCGTGATTTCAAACAAGCAACACACTACTGGCTCTGCAAGGGTTTACTTAATGATGAAAAAGTGAGAGACCGCTGGCATTTTACAAGGAAGTATCGTGGAGCAGCTCACTTTATGTGCAGTCTACAATCCCAGAAGCCGAAGCTCACTCCTGTCATATTTCACACCTTGGCTGGTTACGACTCTCATCTATTCGTTAAGAATCTCGGTAAGGCTGAAGGAAGAATCAAATGCATTCCCTATAATGAGGAAAATTACATAAGCTTCAGCGAAGATGTTGATGTTGGAGCTCTTATCAACAAAGATGGTAAAGAAGTTGACATCGAGAATGAGCTTCGCTTTATTGACGGTTTCAAGTTCATGGCTTCTTCTATCGAAAAATTGGTCAATAATTTGAGTCTTGCTAAGCTGAAGGAAACTGAGAAGGTATTCAAGGACAAAATCGAGTTGGTCTCAATAAAGGGTGTGTACCTATATGATTACATGGATTGTATCACCAAGTTCGATGAAAGAGAACTACCGTTAAAAGGTAAGTTCCACTCTAAGCTGAATGACTGTGATACATCTGATGAAGGTTATAAACACGCAAAGAATGTCTGGAATGAGTTCAGAAAACTATGACCATTATCTAAATTAAGACGCTCTCCTGCTTGCAGATGTGTTTGAAGGGTTCAGACTGTCTTGAGAATTATGAGCTCGACCCTGCCTGGTATTTGATCGCTCCTGGATTGGCCTGGGATGCTGCATTGAAGGTGATAAACGTTGAGCTTGAGTTATTGAAAGATCCAGAAATGCTGATGATTGAAAAAGGAATTCGGGGAGGAATCTCAATGATCTCAAATCGCTTTGCACGGGCAAATGAAACAAAGCCAACGAAATACATCATTGAGCTAAACACGACGCTGCCCGCGAATGCAAAGAATGAATTTCAAGCTGATGAACAACTCCTTTTTTCGGAAATACTATGGAAAACATCAGGAATAGAGTAGATGTGAGATTAGTCAATAACCGAAAGAAAACACCGAAACTTTCACCCGAAGGCAACTTCAAGCAATTTACCATATTCGATGAAAATCTCATTGCCATCCACATGAAGCGAACTAAGCTGGTGTTTCATAAACCGGTGCATTGTAGAATGAGCATCCTCGATATCAGCAGGGCACTGATGTATGAATTCCACTATAACTACATCAAGAAGAAGTATGGAGATCGTGCAAAGCTTCTATTCACAGACACTGACAGTCTTGCTTATGAGATTGCAACTGAAAACTTCAACAAGGATATGAGAGAAGATGTTGGAGATAAGTTCGTCACAAGTAGGTAGTAACCTGAAGATCACGTGTCAGGGATCTCATGGAAATCTGAAGAGTGTGAAATTATTCACCTGTGAATAATTCAAATTGCCTTTTAAAGACAAGGTTGATTTCAAAATGTGCAAAAACTTTTTTTTTTAAATTAAGGTTGATTTTAAGCCTACCTTGATTTCAAGGTTAAATTCATGAGTTGCCTTTGAAATCAAGGTTGATCTGAAAATGTGCTACAAACCGCTTTTTTAAATATTGGGTGACTTTATCGACGTTACGTGGCAACATAAGAAGCGCTTTCGTTGGTTTGCTCAGTCCAGCGAAGGTGCCACTGGTTGCTAATAAAGAGAAGGTTTATACAAGCTAAACTGGGTTAGTACTAACTAATTTTCCGTCTGTGCATGAGGTTTGTCGTATACAGTCGACTCTCGCCCTACGGACACCTCGCTATTATGGACACCCCGCCATTGCAGACGAGAGCCAGGCGTCTGAATTAAACTCCCGCAATTACGGAAATGCGGGCACTTTCATGCACTCATGCACTCATGCACACCCCCCCCCCCAAACCCGGCGCGACATTTTACTATTTTGCATTATTTTTCTTTTTCTTGTTATAGCGGACAGTTAAGCACTTCGTCCAAAATCTTGACTCACATAATATAAAGCGAAATATGATAAATTTCCATTGGATCTTCTTCCGGTTTGTGAGGCCACGTTAGAAACTCATTGTTTTCGTAGTTACATCTTCATGTTTAGAGACAAAACATTTTTTTCCCTCGTACCCGCTTTTAGTATACGGACTCTCGCTATAACGGACACTAAATCTTTCCCCGAGGGCGTCGACTATATTCTAGTTTTAGTCTGTTTTGATACGTTCCGAGGTCAATTTGGCCGTCAGTCTACTTACGCAGAATTTTAACCAATTAAATAACAATCAATCACGTTAACAAAATAATAAACAGCTAAACACACAGACAATTATTCAACAAACCTCGCACATAGACGGTAAATCTGTGGATAATTATCCAATAACTTGTATTGAGCTTCTCTTTGTTAGCTATTGATGAAGTCCCTGTAAATACAAGCCACGCGAAGTGCTTCGATATTGCTGCGTGACGCCATACTGGCAGAGATCATTCGACGCCGGCTTACAATAGAAAACAGTGGAAAAATAAATTTTGATATCTTCAAATATATTGATAGACAGTTAATACCAGCCATTTCCTCGGTCGCCTTTATTAGTACCATACTTTTAGTTGTTGTCTTCGCTGTCATCTAAGGCAGCTTGGCTGCGTGTTTTTTTTTCATATTCGGATGAAAGTTGGGCTGAAAATTAGCGCATTCTTTTTCAAAAATCGTCTCATGCCATCTCCTTGATTCGACAAATATTTTTGGTCGGGTTGTCGGAGAAATACGAATATTTCAAGTTTTTGTGGCCAGATCCTTATTGGTATCATAATGATTTTAACTGAGTAACCTTAAAGAAACTAATATGGAAATTATTTTATACAGAATGCCAGATATGTTCGCGTTTGGAAAAGGAACTAAATGATATAAAAACAGAGCATGAAGAAGATAAGAAGAAATGGGAAGAAAAGAAGCAAGGAAGAAAAACGGAAATCATGCAACTCAAGAATGAAAAAGATGCCTTGCAGGAATCCTACAATGGACAACTAACGAAGAAAAAAGAATTAGAAAAAGTAATAACTCTGATCACGACAACGAAGACACAAGCTGAAGCAAACTTGGAGGAGCAGATCAAAATTCTAAAAGCCGAGACAGAAAAATTAATGAAACTCATAGAAGATCAAACCGCTCCAGAAGAGCCCAGGAAGTTAAAGGCTAAAATTTATGAGCTGTCGACTCAAAAAGAAAAGTTACGCAAAAGAGTAGAAAACAGTGAGATGGAGTGCAACAGGCTACAAGAGGAGCTTGAGAAGTACATCAACTCCAGAAGACGTAAGTATAAAGGCACAAAGATAATAGTACCTTGACATCCGTTGCTAATTTGTTTTTTATAAGGATGTTTAGTTAGCTTAAACGACGATACTTGAAAAAAAAAAACAATACTTGATAAAACGGTGGTCATTACTTCTTTATCTATAATTTATTCAAGTTTGGGAAACTGACGGGTGGAGGGGGTAGGTAGGGATGTTCCCTTTTCAATTGTGTTCTGAGGTACCGTCCGTCCGTTTAGGTGTTTTCTCGCCAACGGGAAAGCAATTTGGTAGAAACTGCCGTGGTGTCATATGCTTCTTGAAGAGAGAACCCTCGGCTAAGCTGGTGGCTAATAGATCCACCGATCTACTGGGAAACGTGAATGATATATTTAACCATGAGACGGGCAACATCAGTGGAACAGACGATAAGGAAAATTCATGGTGGTCCATTGATCTAGGCTTACGCTATCGGCTTATAATCACAAACTGCTCCTTGAGGGACGGTAATGTGTATGGAAGTTATGCACCTATAAATTGGAAACTAGAGGGATCTAATGATGGAAAGAAATGGGATAGTCTTGAAACTATTGACATGAAGGATCCACAGTGTATGTGCAGAGACACATCTATACATCAGACGAGAATTTGGTCTGTTGTGGGGGAAATAGCGCCTTTTCGTTTTTTTCGATGGATTATATCTATCTGGAATTGAGCTGTATGGAATACTTCTAAACATTTGAGAGCTGACAACTAGGGAGGCTTTTAACCTTTAAAGTTTTCATCAAGCGTCTGAGATAAAAAAAAGTAACCCCTCAAATCAAGGTCTGTGTGTGAGTTACCTTTAAAAGTGCCTGTGAGGGGTCACATAACTTTTTCTTTGTAATCTCTTATATCTTCACTTAGAGTGTGATTTTTCTTTCGTTTTACCACAATTAGAACATTGCAATTTGCTGTTTGATTTTAAGTGAATGCAAGACAATAAAAAAATTAAGATGCCATATTCTTTGATCATTTTTTCAAGGGTATGGCAAATCAATATTCTATAGGCAGTTACATGAAATTGTAGATATTGAAAATTAGGAGAACGGATTAATTTTTTAGTTGTCTATGCTGCAAAAATATCGTTGTAAATGATCATCTAACACAACCTAAGCGATAGAGTGTTGATCTTAGTTTGCCCGAGTTTGTAATGAAGAATTCGTTTATTTAGGAAATTGCTAGGTTATTGAAATCTTCAAAACCAAGTAGTAGGGAAGAATTATCAGCGTTTTCAAAATAGTGATGACTGTAGCTTTTAGAGTGAGTTGTAGATTGTCAGCTTTTTCTTTATTATCATCCACCAAATATTTGTGCTGGAAAATGGTAACACATGAAAACCGGGTATAAAAGTTGCTCTAAAGGGGAAACGTTGCTCATAGGGTCGTAAGCAGCCAAACTTGTAACTTTCGAACATAAGAAACTAAAAATGTTGTGCGACTCAGGTTCTGATCAGTAGCCACCACATATAACTATAACTGGCGTTCTCTCGCTGAAGTCACTGAAGTCTGATTGGCTATGCTCCTCGCTATTCCGTTTTAGAATAAATCAACTAGCGCTCTATCAAAACTACTGCAATCTGATTGGCTACACCAGTAGCTCTTTATTCCGTGATAGATAGTGAGTAAAGTGAGTGGATTATCGATGTGATTGGAAACAAAATAAAATGAAAACATGAGCGTGTCTTGTTGAAAACTTTTGGACGACTGGAAGATTGGTACCAAAACAGTTAGAATAGGAGCTTTAGATTTCTTCACATAGGATAAGATATTCGTCCTCATCAACTGCATCACGGATTAGGAATCTCGAGCTCCACCACATTCTAATTTTCAGATATATGTAAATAGTGAGTTGAGTGGGTAGCACGTGGAGTGACGTCTTTTTATCATTATTCAACAAAAACATGGACCTGTCTGCTTTTAAGTCTTAAACGACCAATGATATGATAAAAAAACAATCGAACTGCCCTAATTGAGCCTCGTTTTTCTGGATTCCCGGGGAAAGTATTTCGTTACTTGCAATCAGATTCACACTAACTGTAACTAAGTCCACCATACTGATAAAAAAATGATGGAGAGCGTAAACAATCAAGGTAAGTTTCAAGAAACTTAATCGATTTCTGAAGAAATCTTTATATTTCTGCACAGTACAAGTTATCTCAAGCTTTTATTGGTGGGATCGTATTGGAGTCAGTTATCCAATATGAAGTATCATCAAAATATCTGAATAAGGTTGAGAGAGGTTGTTCCCCTCAAAATATCATTGTTAAATTCCCAGCTACTGTAATTGTAGGTGGAGCAGCACAGATTAAAAACATTAAAGTAAGAGTCTATTTATCAAATGCAAGTCTTCGTGGTTTTTTTTTTCTTCACAAGTAGAAAAGACACGAAAAAGACGCGAGACACGCTCTTTTCCGCGCTTTACGCGTGTGTCTACTCGAGCTCTTTTCGTCTCGCGCGCGTTGTGATAGTCCCAGCAACCAACTGTTTGGCAAACGTAATAATGCCTCTTGTCTTGTATTTATTGTTTTTCCGTCCATTTGTAAGCCAAAAGAGTGTGATAATAGCTGTTTTTTCAACATCAGAAGGTTTCGATTCTTTTTAATTTTAGTTTGATATGAGAAAAATGGCCTTTGTTTACTCTCCATACTAAACTGGATTGCTGCGAGCTTAAGCCCTGTCCAGAAGGCATGTTGCAAACCACAAAAATAATCCTCAGCGATGTGGGCTTCTTTTCCCGCGTGCATCGTCTCCTTAAATTCTTATATTTACAATCAACCGCATACGATCCTTAAAATTCTCTGACAAAAATTTTGCTCTTCAAGCATGGATCGCAATATATTTAAAAACGTGAAGTTGCGCTTTCCGCTTAGCCAATATTCAATACCAATTGAAATGCATATGTAAATAATTAAAGGTGTGAATAATCCAAGGTAGACCGGAGAAATGGCCAGTGAGCGGGTTAAAAAGGCTAAGTTGAAGAAGCTAAATTAATTCTTATTCTCCTAGCAGTTTTTTCATGCGTCAACTGTGCATTCATGGGGATATGAAGCACGCGGGAAGTTGAAGCACCAAAGGCGTGTAAAAGTTTGTTGAGGCGTAGCCGAGAGTAAATTTAGCTTCTTAGGCACTTCTTTTTCTGATGAGCGCTCAACTGACTCAGGAATCAGTTATTTTATGACATTTCCGGGTGTTAGCATAAAGACGTACTATAAAGAGTAGTTAATCGTCCGCGCACACACACGTCATCATTTTTCACAATTTGAATTTTTATGATGAAGTAAATTATACAGGCATTTTGACAGGTTCTTACCTATAATCTTTTGGAGGACAGACGCATAGAACTAGTCACCATTAACAATAATTTGGCTTTTTTTTAATCATGAAATAAATAGGTTCCGTGTTGCCGCGGGTCTGTACAGTAAATATATAGATTAAGACATGGATCAATGTCTGCAACATGTCATCTCAAGCTATCAAACTACATCAGGCCCGAAATGCAAGCCGAACATCTGAATAGGCTAATTGTTCAGATATATAACGTAAATTGACCACCGTAAACTTTCTTACGGTGGGCGATACACATTACCAACGCAGTTGATAAAACCAAATTTTCCTTGTTTCTACATAGTTTGTGCATGGGGTCTTGGGGCTATGCACCGACTCAGCTCGATCTTGTGAATGACACAGGACATTCAGTATACTGAGCGTGGGTGGGAGGGTATCCTTTCTCTCACTTTCAAGGGTTTATAATCACAGGTAAGACTCAATCGCACAACTTTATCATTCTTAAGTGTCTTCTCGCTGTTAGGTCACGTGATAATTCTTGTTATTATACAGAAGACTTACCATAAAAACTCCGATTGGTCGAGAGCATTCAGTCAATAAACAATTATTGGATGAGGTTTTTGTGATATCCAGAACAATCAAGGCCGAGGTAGAGATATCAGCCAAAGCCAAAGGCTGAGGCTGATAACCCTAACCTTGTTTATTCTGGATATCAGAAAAAACGAATTTAATAATTGTTTTATTATACATTGAAAGAGAAATAAAAGGTCACTACAGCAAGTGGAACTGATAATTTATTTGTAAACGTGTAAAAGTATACAAATCAGTAAGCAACATAAAGCGCGCAAAGTTGACATGATTACCCGTAGAGATCATACACTGCAATCTTACATGACATTATTACCCGTGACCTCGAGTGTCCTTGACTTGATTACTGTATAATCTGCAGCTAGATGACGTTCCAGGCGCTGATTTCGGAAATTCGGCCAATCACTGGTTTCAGCCAATCGCTGATTTCGAAATTTCGGCCAATCAGAAAATAGATAGTGAGTTAAGCGCGCGGCCAGAACGATCATGCTACATAGCTGAGTTGTAGAAAACTGTGAAGAAACGTCGCAATCTATGGTGGGGTATTGCGTGGCCGGAGCGCCAAATGATGTTTGCTACAAGAGTAATACACATATACCGGGTATTTCTATACACTACTTTCCGAAGGATGTAGCTGCATGGCAAAATGGACGCGTTTCGATCGTCGACTTCGAGGAGAGTTTACTCTTCAATGTCGTCAGCCTTATGCCCCGTACCGGCTTCGAAGACGCCTGTAACGAACACATAGCACTTGTCAAATCAGGGGAAGATGACCAGTGAAGAATGCTGATTAAGGAGCCTGTTTTCACACCGTACACGATTGTTCAACATTCTTTTCGAGAACCCCTTATTGTTGTTTATTTCACGCGCTTGAGATGTACTGATACTCCCTGTTTTTCCACATGACTACATTTGCACTTTTCTTGTCGGATGAAAACCCTACCAATTGTAGTTTCCATCGTATTTAACTGACAGAAATACATCATTTGTAATAAAGTTAAAGCCCTTTCCTGATATCAATGATGTAATCTCACTCGTTTTCCGTTCGGTTTGACCGGCTCGACGATCGCGACGATGGCCTCTTCCTTTGCAATCTCTGAGGAAAGAAGCAACTTGCAGTGAAACTATTCGATGACTTCTGATTAAAAAATCCTCGTGCCTCGTGACACAGCTGATTCTTTCGCCAAAAGTTTGCTTTTGGTTTAGAAAGGGAATTTCTCTACAGCAGCAAAACTCTAGAGCACTGACCGATAGGAACCTTCGCCGCACATAGTGCGAAGAAATAAAATGTCATGGCAACAGAAACGAACACAGCTATTCATTCTCTGGATAGATTTCGCCATAGAAAACAAAACACAAACGCAACAAGCTAAACATTCGGTAACAGGAACTTTTTGTTTTAATCTTGACCTCAGTGAACACCGCAGGGGAGAAATCGTCTTTGTCAGTGTTCGTTGAAATCTTCGTTTGAGGCACGCGGTTCTCCTTCATAGGGCTGAACCGTACTCGCAACTTTCATTTCTTATCTACTGCTTGAGTACGATATATTACAACTCTCGGTAGAGCTTACTGAAGGTAGGCATACATCGCTATCAGACATTATTTCAGGAGTATTTCAACGCTGACTGATACAAAATTACAAGAGTTGTGAGAGATTTGTAAGTGTCAACTGAGAGTTTTCACAGTTTTCTACGTCATCGCCCGCTAATTTGTTACTAGTCCACGGGACGCTCAAAAGACAAAATAAGAGCACTTTAGGGCCCGAAAAAACCGAGTTTTAAGTTTTTTGAATTTTTTTTTCAGTCGGAGTTGGTTTTTTACATATGATAAGCTAGATGTTGACGCAAAAAAAAAAAAAATTTGTGTCATGCGTATCAAGAAAAGTGGGTCGACATAGATAACAATAGGCTTTGTTATAATGACCCCATATGGCCATTTTTGGACAATGGCACAACAGCTTCAGATCACATGAGGGATTTTTCGAAGTTTCCGATTAGCATACGAACGGGAAATTTAAACGCTCGGAAAGGCTGAAGGAAAGACAGCCAAAAGAAAATTTGAGGGGAGAAAATAGCAGCGAGAAAGTCGGAGGAGGAAACCTTCACTTTCTCGCTCTACGGACTATCGAATAACGACTTCGCCGCTCCCAGAGTAATCTTTCATAATATGAGAGCAGTTCAAATCTCGCGCGGGCTACGCAAGTCAGACTTAATTCTTTGTGTGCACAATAAGTATTATAATAAAGTTCGGGTATAGCGCGCGCTGTCATTGGTTGAAAGAACGTGCTCTATGAGAGTATAGAGGAAAAGCTGAAAAGAGGTATAGAGCTGAAGCTGTCACGCCATCTGCCGAATTGTACTGTTAGACCTTTTCCGGGACTTCTTTTTAGCTTTTTTTTCGATGATTGAAAGTGAAATTTTGGAACAAGCGAGCCGTGGGTTATTGAATTTTCCAAACCCGGGGAGAAGGGGAGAATTATCAAACTGTTAATAATCGTGATAAGGGGCGTAGTTTTCTAAAGTGTTATTTGGATTGTCAGCCTATTTTTCAAAAACATCCGTATTAGTATTTCTGACGAGCTTTCAGTGGACAGACTTGAAATGGGGGAAAAAAGATCACTTGATTGAGTGAAGCGTTTTGTGTTCATCTGTTAATTGACGCACGCAAAAAATGACGAGGTAGTAGGACACCGAAGTCGACTCAGAGAGAAAGACTTTTGACAATGTGCTAAACACAATTAGAGACTGAAGCATTTTTTCTCTAATTCGAGTTCTGAGGAAGGATAACTCATGAGGACCAGGTATAAAAGTAACTATAAAGAGGAAAAGTTGATATTAGAGTCATATAGCCAAACGTTGTCGAATATTAGAATGTAAATGGGGTTGTGCAGCTCATGTTTTATCAAAACGCAGCAATCTGATTGGCCACGCTACTCGCTCTCTATTCGGCGTTAATTAAGTAGTGAGTAACCTACCAGTGTGCGTTTGGAAACAAAATGAAATAAAAGTATTAGCCTGTTTTGTTAAATTTGGACGACTAGTAGATTTAATATAAAAAGATAAGATTATTTGCTCTCGATTTCCAAACGTGACAGGTGATTCACGCTTCGCACTCATCAAACTTTCCCACTAGAGGAATCTCAAGCTCATGATCCAACTATTAACCCTTTCATTCGTCCTTACTTGAGGGAAGGGAGAAGGGAGTTTGAACCTCACCCGGGTGATGGTGAGGAATTTTAACCGGAAGTATCAAGTCTTTCAGAGGGATGCAAATGTTATATCTTTGAATATAAAAGTTTCAAAGGTAAGTAGTTTATTTTCGCGAGCGGATGGCTCAGAAGAGAGAGTCTACAATATCTAAGTTCTAAGGCTCGGTCCTGAGATGTAGAATTTTTCTTTTTACCGGAAAAACTGGGCGGGAATTTGAACAAACCAGTCTTTTGCCCGGAGGTTTGCCTAGGGGAGGATGCTAAAGCTTCGACTCGATCGACGTATTAACTCCAACTTAGACTCCAATGTCTAAAAAATTGAGTCTTGAGTGCCAAAATATTCCAAGGTGTGAATAATTCAAGGAGAACCGGAGAAATGGCCCGTGAGCGGGTTAAAAAGGCCCATTTGAAAAGAAGTTTTATTGATTCTTATACTCCTAACAGTTTTTCATGTGTCAGCTGTGCCTTCATCGGGATATGAAGCAACCGGGAAGTTTGAAGAGCACCAAAGGTGCGTAAGAGTTTGTTGAGGCGTAACCAAGGTAATTCTAGCTTCTTGAGTACTTCTTTTTCTGATGAGCGCACACCTGACTCATGAATCAGTTATATTACCGGTTGTTAGCATAAAGATGTACTATAAAGAGTAGTTTATCGTCAGCGCACACACACCCGTCAACCACCCCCTTAGTACAGATTTCTCTATCTCTCCAGCCTTCCGCTGCCATTACAATCAAGGATGGCGGCCGTAATTTTCGTTAACAAAATACTGAGCACTTGCTCGCCAAAATTACTCCTTCTCTGTAGGCAAGCAATAATTTGTCTTTTTTTAATCATATAAAACAAATGGATTCCATGTTGCCATGGGTCTGTACAGTAAATACATAGATTCAGTAAGACATAGATCAATTTCTGCACCGAACATGTCATTCCAAACAACTATCAATAGGATCACATTACTGTCACACACTTAGCCTGAAATGTAATCCGAACATTTGAATAAGCTAATTGTTCAGATAATGCAAATTGACCACCGAAAACTTTTTACGGTTGGCGATATACATTACCAACGCAGTTGATAAAGCCAAATTTTCTTAGTGTCTAGATAGTTTGTGCATGAGACCTTGGGGCTATGCCTAGTTTCTAATCCCCTTCGTCCGAGTAGTGTTTCCAAACTTTGGCAACTCAGAGAGTAATATTTCCTTATGCAGATTGTTTAAATGATGTATAATAAAACAATTATTGAATTCGGGTTTTGCGTGATATCTGAAAAAGCCAAACTCATACCTCGGCTTTGATAATTCATGATATCATGCTCAACCTCATCCAATAATTGTTTATTATTCTCTGGAAGTTGAATGAACGCCAGTAAGAACTTGAACACACTTGTCTGTGTTTGATGGTATGGTAAAAAGGCTGACTGTGTCAGTGTAATTACACACTTAAGAGAGAATGTTATTAAGTAGTCCTGAATATTTTGCATAAAAAAGTGAAGCGAGTTGTCTGCATTTTTAACTCAGCAGAGAAGTAGGCAAGTCTTCACCAGGATATGAACTTATAGACTAGTTTCTTTGTCAAAATTTCTCATTTCGAGAACGATGTTGCTGAATCACAGAAATGTACTGATTCAAATGCAAATTATCTTTTAAATATACCAAAATCTGCCAATTGGTCCTTGAGTTCCTTCTTCTCGACTCCAGACCGGCTACAACAGTATTCTGTGGCAAGGGCATCATGTGAGTTTCATTATCTCGAAAAGCAGTGCCGTAAGCGTTCTCGAAAAGTTTCTTTTGTGGAGCGCAATTAGTCAGGTTCAATTTCAACGGTAAGCCTTACTTTAAGAATAGAAAGTATATGGTTTGAACCTAGGAATAACTGTCGATCGTGTAGTCCGATCGTTTGAGAGAGAGTAGTCTTGAAAAGGACCGTTGTTGATAACTTAAAAGTCATTGACGTTTGGACAACCTCAGGCAGGAGAAAAAGTCATAAGAAGCAAGTTATAGCGAGCTTAAGAGGGGCCTCGACATTTTGTCATTTACAATCAGCATGAAGAGAACCTTATCAATCGTTTAAAACATCCATGTCTCAAGACAGGAAAGTAGAGACTTCATCCAAGAAAATTTATATGTTAGAGATCGGAGGGAGCCCCAAACGACCTATCAAATTCATGTTTACAGAAGTCGGTCCTTGTTACAAGATTTTATTTTTCAAACTAGTAATTAATTCTGTGGAAATGCGCCAGCAATGCATTCAACCACAACATCAGTTAAATGATACGACAGTGCGTTTCATTCCCTTCGTCATGCTTTGTGGCCCGAATTAACGAGTGTCAACAAATAAAAGATTAGTGCATAGCGACTGCAACCAACGGGCGAAGCTAAGCCAAGAGCTGCTTTTCGTTGCCGAATTTTCTTCCTCATCAAATAATACTTTGAGAAGGGTAACTTGACACTAAAAGAAGATAAATGCTACGATTTAATTGATTGTTCATGTAGACGTAATTAGTAAAATATGCGGAAATCTTTAATAATGAAAAGAAACCATAGCAACCATGTTAATGAACGTGGTTCTCAATTATCATGGCAGGTTTGATTCCTTTATTTTAGGTGGGATGTAGGGAGGCGAGAATGTTTTATGGAATGAGATATTGCGAGAAACTGAGAAATTAAAAATAATGGGGTTCTGGAATGTTGAAGAAATTGAGGCAATTTATATTATCTAGAGATGATACTTGACATCGCTCAGAGAGCCCAGACATCTTAATCATTCGCAACCATCGAGGCAGGCAAATTTGAATGATTCGTTAACTTGTATAATATTTAGCCATAACTTGTGCATTTGAAGAATTCCAAACTTTGGACTGAATAGGCAGGTGAAATTGAAAGAAATCCACACAAAAACAAAAGAACCAATCAGATTTTTTAGCTGTTTAAAGAAACCAATCAAATGAAAGGCAAAGTAGGTCAAAGAAGTCATCGTGTGGTAATTGAACTTTGTATTGTGAAATTTTTATCTGAAATCATACTTTTGATTTCAAATCGAACTCACTCTGCGTGTTCGTTGGACTTTGAAATCACACATATGTAATTTCAGACCTAATAATATACTTGCAAAACTTTCAGAATGCTCATTGGCCGAGAACTTGTCAATTAACCCCAAACATTTCAGAAAGTCGAAATTGAGTGAAGAAAGTTAATGTTGGGTGCAGAAAGATGAATTTGAAATGACTGAGGATGAGTTGCGATAGCACAACAAAAAAAAATGGCCGACAGGTTAGGAGAAAATGAACATTGTTTCAATTCAGAGTGTGAGGGAGAATTCTAAAAGCAAAAACACCCAATAAAGGAAAACAACTCGCCTAAAGTCTGACTTCCAAAAGCAGATATCAAATTATGAACGGGAGGTCCTGAATAAAATTCCTGAGAAGTTTTACGCAACAGTTCGTACCGAGAAAGACGGGGAAGATTATGAGCGTAATAATTTTCGTGGGATGTTAACTGTTATCGACCGATACCTATCAGAGAAAGACTAAAAACTCCCAACTATTCTCTCGAGAGATTTTAAAAGTTTAAAGCAAATTCTTGAGGAAAAAAGCCTGACTACTTCGGCAATAAGGCAAAGGCAAGCGGCCAAACTGGTAAGCCCGGACACAATATATAAACAGTACGGCTTGAGCAAACAAGGTTAGCAAGTAGATTATCATATAGCGCTCGGAGTGAACGTTTTTTTTTTTCAAATTTGCCGATTTTCGAGAACAAAAAGACACGGCTTATCCGTGGAAGTGGCTTATACGAAAAAGTTTTAAAGAATCGTTTTCTAATTAATGTTATTTATTGGTTTTATCATGGAAAATAAAGACTGTCTAAAATAAATTAAAAATGAAAAGAATTTGAATGTAAATATTTTAAGCATGGATTTGACTACTGAAGGTATTTAGGAGCCAAGATTTATTTCCTCTTCACTTATTGATGCTGAAACCATAGCAACCATTACACTCCATTTGGGGGCAGGTTTAATTTCTGATACAGTTTAGTCAATGTAAAAGAATGGCTGTTTGATCTTTTGGACAACTAGGTGATTTTTGAAAGAAATCAATTCATGAATCGATATGTAGGCCTTATCACTCTTACCCTATAAAAAAATACTTTCAGATACATTCATCCTGCCCATGGAAAAGTAGTTACTTCAGAAACAATTACCGAAACGTCAGGGAATGAAATCAGCGTCATTGTGAATCAAACATTTTCATTGTTCTACTTTAACCAGATAAAAAATGCGTAAAACTGTGCTCCTCACAGCAACACATATTCATACAGTTTCATTAGTGCTTTTTTCGGGTTTCAAAGACACGGCTATTGAACTGAGAGCTAGTCATGGTACTTTTTTTCGTAATGAGATGGACATCAGAGCTATTGCTGTGGCCCATGGCTATTTATTTCGCCTTACTTGCCTATTAGCCTTTAGAGATAGAACGGAATAAAAGCCTGATTGCTCTTTCCTTAAACGGGATCTATCTTGCGATCAGGCGTTCTTTTTTTTTGCTATATTGCTTGACCACCTGCTCTATAACTGCCACACCATCGCACGCCTCAGAAAAAAAAGAACGCTTGATTGCAGGTGACTGATTTTATATTGGTGACTTTTGTCTTCTTTAGCTACTTCAGCCAAGACAAGATCTGGAAATTGCCTCAGTTTGACAAAATTCTCGACCGACTTACATGAAGAGATGGCAAATTCAACCAGAAATGAAGGTTCTTAAAGTTCTAATTTCATAACTTAAACGCTGTCAGTTAAACTGACTATCCCCTCCAAGTCGTTACCTGTAATCGATATAGTATTATGTGGAATCCTGAGAAGTCATTTCCACGGCTCCTAGCGAGCTTTTGTCGCTATCTGTCTTTTAAACCTCTTATGTGACAATTTTGTTTTCAATGAGATAGATGCTTATTTTGCAGACACCTCCAATATCACACAATGGCGACAGGTTCGTGTCACTGAAAACCACATATTGTTAATATGCGATGACGTGGGTAGATTCTGGATAGACCTAGGAACTATCTTGATGCTGCCACCAGCTGAGGTTGTTAATATTGAGGACGAATTCAGATATAACCGTGACAGGGCGTGGAAAGTGATGAAAAGGTGGCTACAAATGAAGGGAAGAGAAGCAACTATGGGAATTCTCGCAGATGCTCTTGAGCAGATGAGGATGAGAAATGCCGTCGAAAAGCTGATTGGTATGCGATTTCTTATTTGAAGAGAGTACACTCAGTACCGAGTCTATTTATTTCCTTAAAAAAATACCTGAAACCCATGTGGGAAAAGATTTTCAAATGACCAACTTCTCAGTCATACCAGGGGGATTATATTTTCTAACGCAGTTCGCGACGAAGGCAAGTTTTGTTACATTTACAATAGTTACACCAAGGAAGGAGAACCTAATTATACTCAAGCCCTACTTTATATAACAAAGATATCAACAACTGGACCATTAGCCGATGTAAAGCAATAGTTTAGCCAGTCAGCGTTTCACTGCACAGTTTTTGCGAAGTTGAAGTACTACAGCGGGCCGGGCCTTGAGGCCTGAATGTAGAGAAAACACTAGGACAAATTGAACTACTTTTACCAATGCAATTGCATACACGTAGAAGAAACTCGTCCAGAAATCTTATCTTAGCCTTGTGTTAAGTTACAATTGTGAAAACCTTTTATTTTATCATTTAAGGCAGAGCCTATTGTGACCTCTTTACCTTTGGTTAACTTGTGCAAATTCTTTTCACTGTCTAACTAGAAAAAGTAAAAGTGGAGGCTGGATTGAAGTCCGTTCGAGCTGCAAGCGGGAAGTTACGAAAGGACGTTGAACGTTTTAGAGAAGAAATACAGAACGGGCAACGGATGCGTGACGAAACACGGAAAGAATGCGAAGAATTAAATTGCGAAATGCAAACAGCAACGGGAGAGGAAGGCCGAAAAAACATGGAAACTAGGATGCAACGCCTCGAGACAACAATTGAAAGGCTGGAAAGGCAAGATCCACTACAAAAATTGACTCGATTGCTAGAAATTTGCGGCAGGATTGACGAGGGTGTATGGGATGTACAGGAGAGCGTCAGAAAAGTCTCTGAAAATCAAAACGCGGCGGTTGGAAGGTCATCATTCGAAGCCGATAGGAATACATCAGATGAACCTATTGAGAGGCAACAAGAGGAAACTACATCGGAAGATCCCATTCAGAGAGACACAATACGGAGGGATTCGCAGAACCAAAGAGAAAGTGGTCCCATCATAAAACCTTTGCTTGACGGTAAGCTTATATTGCACAATTCTTTGTCAGCCAAATTTGTAATGTTCTGTCCGAGAGACGTCGATGGAGTCAGAGAAACTAAAACAAGTTAATTTAAAATTAAAAAAATTCGTTTTAATCTTAAAATATATCTCTCAAAATTACTATGCACATGTTCAGTGTGCACGAAATACCGAAATACAACATTTTCTGAACACCCTTCCTAAGAGTTCAACTGAAATTTGACGATAAATGAATCACTTGGCGATACTATGGTTCGATAATCCTTTTTTTAGTTCATTTAAAATTTTAGCTCGACGTTCAATGGAATATATGCCAAGTATTTATGCAATCATTGATTGGGTTTAAAAACGTCGTCATTGTCGTCTTCATCTTTGGGTATCAAGTTATCCTTCTTTATTTTTTTTTCCAGACTGTTCAACAAGTATACTTGTGAATGTTATTTTCTTACAGATATTGATCGAATACCGGCAAAATTTCTCTTGTTTCCACCACGCAACTAAATTTATTCACCGCGCTATTAAAATGTCCTCTACATCACATACATTACAAGTGAGGATTTCTGTGTCGTCATGGTAACTGGGCCTACTGGCGTCGTGGTTTTACTTTCCACGAAAGTTTAATCTCTTAATTTTGAAATCAATACCGATGTCGAACTCATCTTTTTCAGGAGAATTTTTTATGTTCAGCAATCCCTGCAATAGGTTTTCTAGACGATTTTCTTTGATTCAAATTTGTAGGATATGAAATAGAACTCAATGATGTGGAAAAAGAAAGAGATTCACTGAAAACCAAATCTGGTCAACCAGACCAAACGAACAAAAGTCAACTGGAGCGGAAAAGAAAGTTAAAAACAAATAATAAACAAGTTAAAGTGGAGAGAAACGAAGCCATTGAACCAAATAAAGTAATGGTGGAACAGATTCAAAAGCTTGAAGCGGAGAAGAAGGAGCTCGAAATGACGTTAAATGGTCAAACCGATCTTATGGCTGAAAATGAAAAGCTGTCGACTCAAATAGAAAGGCTGACAAAAAAAGCAAACAACTCTGAGTTTGAGTGCAAGCGGCTACAAGAGGAGCTCAAGACGTACATAAATTACCAAAGTCGTAAGTACACGAAAGAACTTTTTAAAGATAATATTGACTTTCTGTCTTTAGCTAATCCGTCTCAGTCTAAAGTGGTACAGCCTTGCGCTATCTCTATCTACGTATCTGCCATATTAGTTTAGTTTTTCCTTAACCCCTTCTTTTATGTTAAGCACATTCTTCGCTGATGTTGAATTATATACATATGGGGAGGGAAGACAAGGCATTTTTTTCTTTTAATGTCATCTATCTTACTTTCGTTTCCACTTAGACGTTTTCTTACCAGCTGGAAAGGAATTTGCCGGCATATGCACTGGTGTCATCTGCTTCCTAAAACAAAGATTAAAAGATGCACCTTGCGCTGAATTGATTGCTTCCAGATCTTCCGATGGCCTTGGAGATGGGGCTGACGTATTAAACCATAAGACAGGCACCGTCAGTGGGACAGAAGAAAAGAAAAATTCGTGGTGGTCTATTGATCTGGGCTCAAGCCATCGGCTTGTGATCACACACTACGCTTTGAGGCACGGCAAAAGAGAAAAAGAGTCACTGCTAACCCAATGGCAGCTAAAGGGATCCAATGATGGGAAGCAATGGGAAAACATTGAAACTATTCGCGACAAGAAGGATCCACAGTTCAAAGATCCTCCTCTATTTTGTACAGGCAAATGGTCTGTCAAAGGGGAAATAGGGCCTTTTCGTTATTTTCGAATTTTCCAGACAGGTGTTAATTCCTCTGGCAAATATGGAATATACCTATCTGGGATTGAGCTGTATGGAGTACTTCTAAACATGTGTGAACTAACAGAAACAGAGGCTTTATCATATAAAGTTTTCATCAAGCAGCCGAATGAAAAGTGAACTCTCAACCCCCCATTAAAAGTGTCTTTGAGGGGCCACATAACTTTTTCTTTGTAATCTCTTATATTTTCATGTAGAGTGTGATGTTTCCTTAGTTTTGCAACGTTTAGAATATTGAAGTTCGCTGTTGGTTTTAGATGAAATGCAAGTTAAAAAAAATTAAAATGCCATCTTTGATGATTTTTTCAAGAGTATGGCAAATCAATATTTTATGAGCAGTTACATGAAATTGTAGACATTGAAAAGTAAGAGAGTGGAAGAATCTGTTACTTGTCTATATGCTGCAGGAGTATCTTTGTAAATGATCATCTAACACAACCTAAGCGATACAGTGTTGATCTTAGTTTGCCGAGTTTGTAACGAATAATTCTTCGTTTATATATATTATATATACTGAATTCTTCAAAACTGGGTAGTAAGAGAGAATCATCAGCGTTTTCAAAGAAGTGATAATAACTGTAGCTTTTAGAGTGCTTTTTAGATTGCCAGCTTTTTTTATTATTATCCATCAAATGTTTTTTTCTCGTGGGTGACTGGTTTAAACACGTCGCGTGATTGTTACACCAGGGTTATAACTGGGGAATATCTACTGATATTCCCTAAGAAATATTCCCTAATAAAAACCTTACGTTAAAAGTCGATAATTTCAATTCAAGATGAGAGAGCATTTTGCTGTCGTTCTAGAAGAAAAAACCTAGTTGTTTGTTCGTAAATTAGAACAAGAGAACACCGAAGGGTGAACAGTGTACGCAGTAAATGGTTAGCTGTTCGTAAACATTGTAGTGTCGTGTGACACTAGCGTCACATTGTGTCATGCATGTGATTTAAGCAAGGGAATTCCAGGATTAAAGAGAGAGTAAACCATTTGCTCGTCGTGGCCGTTTACTATTAATTGCTTTCGTGTTCGCTCTCCACATTACAAACACTTTGTTCCATGCGTGGCACCATTCGCCCCCACAATCTAATTTTCAGATATATGTAGATAGTGAATTAAGTGGGTTGCACGTGGCGTGACCTATTTATATTATTATAGAACAAAAACATGTTCCAATTAGCAATTAATTTTTTTAACTACTAGTGATTTGATAAAACGTTATTTATGCGCCTGTCTTCCAAAATCCCAATAATGAACCAATCAAACTGTCCTAATTGAGCCTCGTTTTCCGGATTCGCAGGGAAAGTATTCCGTGACTTGCACTCAAATTCACTCAAAATGAAACTAAGTCCGCTAAACTGATAAAAAGATGATGGAAAGCGTAAACAGTCCAGGTAAGTTTCGAGACGCTGAATCAATTTCTGAAGACAACTTTAATTTCTACACGTACAAGTTATCTCAAGCTGTTAGTGGGATCGCATTGGTGTCAATTATCTAACATGAAATATCTTCAAAACATCTGAATAAGTTTAAAAGAAACTTGTTCCCCTCAAAATATCATCATTACATTCCTAACTATCGTTATTGCTGGCTGAGTAGGAGATAAAAAACATTAAAGTAAGAGTCTATTTTATTAGATGTGAGTTGAAAAGACACGAAATAGACGCGACACGCACTCTTTTCCTCGTTTTACGCTTGTGTTTACACGAACTCTTTTCGTCTCGCGCTCGTTTTCATATTCTCATCGACCAGCTGTTTGGAAAACGAAATAAGGCGTCTCTCACCTTGTGTTTATTGCTTTTGCGATCATTTGAAACCCCAAAAATTGTGAGAAATGTTGTTTTTTCAAGATCAGAAGGTTACGATCCTTCTTAATTTAGATTGATATGAGAAACAATGGCCTATAATTTACTCTCCATGGTAAACTGGACGGCTGCGAGCTCAAGCCCTGTCTAAAAGGCATGTTTCACGCCATTGAAATAATCCTTAGCGTTGTGGGCTTCTTTGCCCGTGTGCATCGTCAAAGCCTTATCTTATATAAGTCTCCTTAAATTATATTTACTTTTAACCGCACACGATCCTTTAAATTATGTGATAAGACGTTTGTTCTACAAGCATGGATCTTAATATATTTAAAAACCTTAAGAGGCGCTTTCCGCTCAGCTAATATTCAAATCCGATTGAAATGCATATATTATGTATAGTTTTATCACATTTTTTTCTGCAATTAACTGATCGTCTTTGGTATCCCACATATGTCTATCGCTTGGATTGAATATTAGCATAAAATTAAAATGACGAAATATTTTAGTGGGGAGGAATTTCTAACCGATAAGTTGACACTTCGGCTTGAGATTGGGATTGTTAAGATTTGTTTGTACTGTAGAGGCAGATCCATGACAACATCGGAAACACAGGAAATTTTGGCGCTCAACATGATGGTGCTGAGGGTCAATAGTGGTATTGTATTATTGTAAAAACAAAATCAATTTGAACAGGAATTACAAACCAAGAATTTTTGGCCGAGTGAAATGCGCCTCACCCTTAGCTTTTCCTTTAATCCCCTGACATTAAACCGGAAGTGAGTATGACATCCATGACATCCATACGTAGGAGCCCATCACTATTAAGTAACGGGATCCTGCCATATCGGCGTTATCCAGCAAACAGGTAATGAGAATATTTAAACTTATCTGGTAGAAGATGTTATCTTGATATAACACCAAATTAAAAAGAAATGTGTATCAGTTAGAGGGGAGAAGAATTACCTATCAGATCTTGGGAGTTAAAGGGCTAATTTTAAGCTGATTATTGCACGAAGAAAACTAAAACTGTTGTCTCATAGATATAAAAGGAATTAAGGATAAAATTACTTTGAGACCTTTATACAATGTTTCTACATGGAAGGGATGTGTGACCCTCTAAATCCGATCTTACTGCTTTTAAAATTTTTGGGAGGTAGTCCAATATGTTGCTATTTGAGAGTTGAGCGAGAGTCTCGAAGGCTTCTTCTGCAAGCTTCTAGATGTTTAGAAGTACCCCGAACAGTTCAATTCCGGACAAGTAGATTCCATATTTGTGAGAGGAATTTCTGCCTGTTTGGAAAATTCGAAAAAATCGGAAAGCTCCCATTTTTCCTTCAACTGACCAGGTGCCTGTATAATATGGATGAGGATCTCTGAAGCGTGGAGGATCTGCCCTTTTATAATTAGTTTCAAGTTTTTTCCAATTCATTCCGTCATTGGATCCCTCCAGTTGCCAATGGGTAAGAACTGACTCTCCATCTCTTTTTCCGTGTCTTAAAGAGTAATGTGTGATTACAAGCCGATGGCTTGAGCCTAGATCAATGGACCACCATGAATCTTTCCTCTCCTCTGTTCCACTGGTAGTTCCTTTCTGATGGTCAAATATGTCACTTGCTTTTCCTGGCCCATCGGAAGATCTAGAAGCATGCAGTTTTGATGTAACATCTCTCTTCAAATTGCAAATAACACCAGGGCAGTTTGTGGCAAATTCCTTTCCAGTTGGTAAGAAAACACCTAAAAGGAAGAAGAAAAGCGTCAAACTAACAAAAACCATCAAACTAATGCAGTCACCAATATTAAACAGTCGCTTAACCAGTATAAATGATAATCGAAAGCAATGTAACCAAAACTTTGTATCCATTCCTTCATTCTACATCCCTTCATTCCTTCATTCCTTCATTCCATTATTCCTTCATTCCTTCATTCCTTCACTCCTACATTCCTACATTCCTACATCCCTTCATTCCTTCATTCCTTTATTCCTACATCCCTTCATTCCTTCATTCCTTCATTCCTTCATTCCATTATTCCTACATCCCTTCATTCCTTCATTCCTTTATTCCTACATCCCTTCATTCCTTCATTCCATTATTCCTTCATTCCTTCATTCCTTCATTCCTTTATTCCTACATCCCTTCATTCCTTCATTCCTTTATTCCTACATTCCTTCATTCCATTATTCCTTCATTCCTTCATTCCTTCATTCCATTATTCCTTCATTCCTTCATTCCTTCACTCCTACATTCCTACATTCCTACATTCCTACATCCCTTCATTCCTTTATTCCTACATCCCTTCATTCCTTTATTCCTACATTCCTTCATTCCTTCATTCCATTATTCCTTCATTCCTTCATTCCTTCATTCCATTATTCCTTCATTCCTTCATTCCTTCACTCCTACATTCCTACATTCCTACATTCCTACATCCCTTCATTCCTTCATTCCATTATTCCTTCATTCCTTCATTCCTTCACTCCTACATTCCTACATTCCTACATTCCTACATCCCTTCATTCCTTCATTCCATTATTCCTTCATTCCTTCATTCCCTCACTCCTACATCCCTTCATTCCTTCATTCCATTATTCCTACATCCCTTCATTCCTTCATTCCTTTATTCCTACATCCCTTCATTCCATTATTCCTTCATTCCTTCATTCCTTTATTCCTACATCCCTTCATTCCTTCATTCCTTTATTCCTACATCCCTTCAATCCATTATTCCTTCATTCCTTCATTCCTTCATTCCTTCATTCCATTATTCCTACATCCCTTCATTCCTTCATTCCTTTATTCCTACATCCCTTCATTCCTTCATTCCATTATTCCTTCATTCCTTCATTCCTTTATTCCTACATCCCTTCATTCCTTCATTCCATTATTCCTTCATTCCTTCATTCCTTTATTCCTACATCCCTTCATTCCTTCATTCCTTTATTCCTACATCCCTTCACTCCTGCATTCCTACATCCCTTCATTCCTTCATTCCTTTATTCCTACATCCCTTCATTCCTTCATTCCATTATTCCTTCATTCCTTTATTCCTACATCCCTTCATTCTTTCATTCCATTATTCCTTCATTCCTTCACTCCTGCATTCCTACATCCCTTCATTCCATTATTCCTTCAGTCCTACATTCTTTCATTCCCTCATTCCCTCATTCCTTCATTCCTTCATTACTACATCCCTTCATTCCTTCATTCCATTATTCCTTCAGTCCTACATTCTTTCATTCCCTCATTCCCTCATTCCTTCATTCCTTCATTACTACATCCCTTCATTCCTTCATTCCATTATTCCTTCATTCCATTATTCCTTCATTCCATTATTCCTTCATTCCATTATTCCTTCACTCCTACATTCCTTCATTCCTTCAATCCTTCATTCTTTCATTCCCTCATTCCCTCATCCCTACATTCCTTCATTACTACATCCCTTCATTCCTTCATTCCTTCATTCCATTATTCCATCATGCCATTATTTCTTCATTCTTTCACTCCTACATTTCTTCATTCCTTCATTCCTACATCCCTTCATTCCATTATTCCTTCATTCCTTCATTCCTTCACCCTACATTCCTTCATTCCTTCATTCCTACATCCCTTCATTCCATTATTCCTTCATTCCTTCATTCCTTCACCCTACATTTCTTCATTCCTTCATTCCTACATCCCTTCATTCCATTATTCCTTCATTCCTTCATTCCTTCACCCTACATTCCTTCATTCCTTCATTCCTTCACCCTACATTCCTTCATTCCTACATCCCTTCATTCCTTCATTCCATTATTCCTTCATTCCTTCACTCCTACATTCCTTCATTTTTACATTCCTTCATTCCTACATCTCTGCATTCCTTCATTCCTTCATTCCTTCATTCCTTCATTCCTACATCCCCTCATTTATTCATTCCTACATCTCTTCATTCCTATATTCCTTCATTCCTTTATTCTTACATTCCTTGATTCTTACATCCCTTCATTCCTTTATTCCTTCATTTCTACATCTCTACATCCCTTCATTCTTTCGTTCCTTTATCATCCTGATGATGACTTCCGCTCAGGTTGTCGAAACGTTAGTCACCACTACCGACAACTTTCCTTCCCAGGAATCGACTTACCTGGACGATCAATCTACATTATTACATATTTTATGCCGTGGCATAAGTGATCACATAGGACTCAACCTCCTTAACATGAAACAGACGAACAATCGAGGCGAAGGTATAGTTATCATATTGAATATTTCTTCCTCTATCACAACTAACTCTCACATATGTACTTACGACTTTCGAAGTTGATGTACTTTTTAAGCTCCTCGTGAAGCCTCTTGCACTCTAGCTCGCTGTTGTTCACCCTTTTGGAAAGCTGTTCAATTCTAGTCAACAGCATACCATTTTCAGCCTTGAGCCGTTCCTGTTCTTTTGCACCGGTTTGAACAAGTAGCGCCTTTTCCAGCTCCTCCTTCTCGGCCAATAACTTTTCAATCCGAGCCATGATTTTCTTGTTTTCTTCCATGACTTCAGTTTTCTTTTTCTCCATTTCAGCTTTCTTTTTGGAGAGTCTTTCTTTCTGCCTCTGCTGTTTTTCGTTGGTTTTCTTTAAGTTGCCAATTTCAAGCTCGTTTTCTTTTATTTTCTTATCTTTTTCTTTTTTATCCTCGTCCCACTTCTTCTTATCTTCTTTGTGCTTGAGCTCGAGTTGGCTGATTTTGTTTTTAATTGTTTCTCTTTTTGTCTTAATGTCGTTAAGCTCCTTTTCCAAATCAGGACATCGCAAGCATGCTTGGCTTCCTATAAAAACACCAACACCCAGTGAAGATCAACGAGATATTAATGAGTCCTCGATTACATAAGTCTTGTTTACAGTAACGTGTGATCTGACCAGCTTCATCCAGATCGCTGGATGGTTGTATCTCCCCCTGTTTTCATTTATAGCCAGCTTGTGGGTTATGACCTATTTCAGCATCCATTTTAGCCAATCAAATTCTCTAACTCGACTATTTTCCAGACCTTTTGTGACACTGCCATTCGATAGAAAAGTATATTTACCGAAGACATGTATTAACACGGGGTCAAACATTGAACAGTCTGCTCAAAGAAGCCACTGAAGTTAAAGTATGTGCAATTTTATCTCTTGAAGACTATGATAACAGTCACAAAACAAATGAAGACGAACCGTTTCTGATCCATTATCCTATATTGAAAACTAAAACAAAAATATCAAGCTTGTAGTGAAGGAAGCTGCGCAGTTCAAACTTACCTTCATACAAAAGTTGTATGGTCGCTCCTTCGTTCTTCTGCCTTTCCCCATATCTTTGTCCGGCGTCTTTCTGGCTTCGGTCAGCCATTCCACCCTTCTGTCTTGCACTTGAACGCCTCTCACTTGTTTCCTCCCATGCACTATTTTCGGGCTGTAATGATTTACCCGTGATTTCCTTCTGGTTTTCAGAGATCATTTTGATGTTTTCTTGCACAACCCGTAGACCCTCTTCCATCTGGTCGCAGATTTTTCCCAAGCGGCTCGTTTCTTGCATCAGAACCTCCTTATCGGCGGTTTTTTCAGTCGAAAGGTATGTTTCCAGCCTTTTAATTGTGGTTTCTAAGCCCTGGACCCTTGTTTCTATATGTTGTCGCTCATCCTCACCCTTTTCTGTTAGCATTTCTTGTAGGCTTTTGGTAAATTCTCTGAGTTCTTTAACTGTTGTGTCGTGTTTCTGTTTCTCGTTCTGTAGGCCCGTCCTCAAAAGGTCAACTTCCCTTCGCAATTTCGAACTTTGTACTCGCGCACAGTGTAACCCAGCCTCCACTTTCTCTGTCTCTATAAATATCAAGGTAAAAAGGTTGCATTTGATTAAACCCCCATAATAAATGTATAGGCACCTTCTCAACAAATTTATCGCTAGTATTAAAATGTTAAAGGTTTTTTGGGAAATAATTTTTTGTGAGGGCTCTGGACTAGAGAGGCTCTAATCGTAAACACGAACTGCAATGCTTTCGCCCCCCAGAAATTTTACATTGGCAAGCAGATGGACTGTAGAAGCGTTTGCTTTCAGTCAAAGCCAACCTTTATTGTATTCTTTTTAACCTAAAGTTTCTTGTATACTCAGATTATCCTTTCTTAACGAAACAAAATATGTTCAAAACTGCCTGAAATGCAAGCTGCAGTAGGATATGAAACCTCATGGTATCGCTAAAAGGCTATCTGTTAGACTCTCCCTTCCAACTCAAGTTTTCATGAAGAACATGAATAGACATGTCAATGAATGAGTTCCCATGAAAACAGGAAATTACATACCAACGAGCCTTTGAGCGGCATTTCTCTTCCCTATTTTCTCCAGAGCATCTGTAAGATTTCCCAAAGTTGCTCCAGTCCCGTTTCTTTGTTTCCATCTGTCTAGCACTTGCCACGCCCTTTCTCGACATAAGGTGTAATCATTTTCAACATTACGAACCACAGCTGATGGGAGCCTCAACTGAGTACCCAGATCTCTCCAAGAAGCGCCCACGTCATCACATATTAACATCATGTGGCTTGAAGTGACAGTTGCATGTCCATACTGTATACCACTAGAAGTGTCTGTGAAAATAAGTATCCAATTGAAATAAAAAAATATATATATGTATGCTACCAGAAAAGGATAAAATGGATGAAACTATGGAACCAAAGAAAGGTGCAGGTTTGGAAAAAACTGCCTAACGGACCAGTCATTAGTTATCGCTCTGGGTGGAGAGGGGGTGGGGTAGGGTGGGGTAAGGAGGGGTTTTAAGGGAGGGATTGTATATATATTTTTTATTGTCATAAGAATATTGCGGAGCCTTATGGGGTATCAGGTAAATTTTATCGCAACACGAGCAAAATCCTCCAAACCCTCCTCCCCCCAGAGCATAAATAATGACCAGTCCCTTAGTTGTCATAACTACGTCAACAATTTTCGACATAGAGGGAACAGGTGCTGCATTTTTAGAATTACATGAAATAAAAGGTTAGAGAACCTTCACTACTTGTAACTGATGTCTCCATCTTCCCAACAAGATCGCCTTTGAATTTAGCCAAGCTGCGATAATGTCCAAGCCTCTAACTTGCTTATAATTACCTAAAGCAAGCGAAAAAAATAAGGTAAACAACACATCCGACTTTACAGCTTACAGGGCATTAACAAAAAGTGTATGTAATTACCACGGCGTGAACTCTGAGGTTGTTCAAGATAAATTGTCAGCAGGATCATTTTGAATGATCGTGGAGAAACTTTAAAACTTCATGTTAATGAAACATAACAACGAAAACATAACATATATGATAAAAAAAACCCTTAAAAACAATGGGGAAGTAGGAGGGATAATGGCGTAAGTCGGCTGAGGACATAAGGTTGTTACCGTCATGCCAACGAGGTCAGTTCCAAGGAAGCACGTGATTTTAGTGGATATCTCCATAAGAATATTAACGATGGTCAGTAAAAGAAAGGATGCGGATGAAGACCTATATATGTGTATACTGGCTGTTACTAATTTTATGAATTTTGGTTACAACTGAGAAATGGATAATCAGCGGAGTAGTTTAGCACGTCGGTAATGAAATGCGCTTAGCTTTAATGAAATTATAACGAACGAAAAGCACACTTCATCTACACACAGACAAGAAAAAATTCGATTAGAATTTTATCACAGTATGACTTCTCATAGGCGATTCAGTGTGCATCTTGCCTCGTTACATTTATAGTAAAGTAAGTGGTCGATTTACATGCTAAGAATAAGAGGACATAAAAAGCACTAGCTAATGGAAACTTTGTATTTCAAATGCAGTTTCTGTGGTTTCCAAATTCCGTATGTAATTGGTCACTTGAAATTAAATTCCTTCGCATAGGCTAGGCGATCATGCTCATGAAATTGCTTCAGAGGCAATATTTGCAATCTAGCTTGTTCCAATCAATAAAGGACCTTTGGTTGCAACTGACAGCATTACTTGGATTAGGTCTTTCTTATAGCCACATATTTCGTCAAAGGTTACTATACAGTTGCTATGTTTTAGCGTCTGTTTGTTAGTTTTTATTTTAATCGGGTTAACGACGCACGTCAGAGAGAAATGGCAATAAAACAAACATTCACTTCATTCATTCTATATTTTAAAGCGTTGGCCGGCGTCAATTCGTAGAACTGGATAGCCGAGAAACAAAATAGATGAAAATCGTGAATAATATTTCCCCAGGCCTCAAAAACTCATTTGATAGGAGTTTGGTGTTATTGTTTAATCTCAAGCGCCTATACGTTCCTGTCTTGTAACTCAAATGTTCTCAAGAGATAGCTATCAGCTTCTAAAATAAAATGGGAGATGTTGCGTAAACCTTAGTAGCTGAAGCTTTTACCAGCACTGACCGTCGACCAATTATCTTTGTAGCTTTGAAGAGCAGAGGTATTCGTTTTTATTCCCCATTATTTTGCTTTGATCGATTCAGGACACTACATCGACTGTCTCCGCACCATAACAACCGGTGGTCTATAAAAAACGCAACGAATCTAAGCTTTCTATCAGTAGAGTTTCCTTTTAAAAAACTTGTTCTCTTATAGAGTTTGTCTCTCACCTCATATGGTACACTTCGAGCCCGTTATTCCATCTTAAAGTTGCGCTTTTTACCGCTGCCATTGGGAGTGCTGACAAAACTTACTTTTACGACAACAAGGAAAATATTCGCTCTCTTAGCCATCTGATCTGCCTCATGCCCTCAGGTCACTACTCCGATCACTTTACACCTTTATCCGGCGACTAAATGGATGAGTGAGCCCTAAAATTCCTAACCTTTTAAAGAGCCTCATGCATTTCTTTATTCTTTTTAAAGAGTCACGAATGACAGTCGACAGAATAGGTAAAGCTAATCATCGATAGAAAATCACTGTCGTGTATCACTGAGAATCATATGTTGCCTTTCTAACTCCTTCTTGAAGGACAGATCAGGATAAATTCCTTCCTTTGGCAACAAATGTTCTTTGTCAAGGAGACAGTTCACAAGACCACTAAAGTAACTGAGTAATCCCCTCGGGATATAACCTGATGTAGTACGAATTTCTCCCAGTAACTCACAAAAGAGTGTACGGAGTCCGTTGAGAAGAATATAGACATGAAAGGATTAAAGAAATTGAGTGGCATTTTGAAGAGTCAAAAATACTTGAGGGAAGACAGTCAGCTAATCTTTTTACGCGTACGCTCAATGTACTGCTTGATCAAAGTTCAAAATTCCACGGCAAGTTGGGGGCAACTTTTGGCAGTGTGGTAAGTCCCAAATCAGCACCTCAATAAAGTTAATATATCTGCAACCAAAACAACAGGTCAAAGGGGTATTCTAGTATTTAATTGGCTGGGAAAATGGCTGATAAGGACGCTGTAATTACACACCTGAGAGTTAACGTTAGATAATGAGGTGACCGTCTTATATGAAGATTTATGGCTTATTTTCGGCCTTTTTCCAACGAACATAGTGCTATTGTTCCACTGATGAACGGAAGGTCTTATCAGTGATACGAAGTTTAATTCAAAGCTAGGTTGTTGCGAACAAATTGTTCCGATTGCGCATTTCAGGAAGAATATTGACACGCGTCGGGTCTGATGCGAAGACGAAACTCCCTACACTTCATGCTGAAAGAACAAGTGCAAGGTAGGTTGTAAACTCGTCCATCTTAAACGTGAATGACACTTTCAGTTTGTTAGGCCTTTGATACAAGGTCTGACGTTGTTCATCGTAAAATCTTGTGCAATGATACCGTTGACCTTTCAGAGGTGCCGCGAAATTCTTTTTGTATGAGACACGTCTCTTGTCATATGACTGAAAATGTTGTTTCATCCAGCTTATTCACGTTACCCTAAAATTTAATCTCATTAAGGAAAATTTCAACAACTTTCTTTAAACTTAATTTAGGTGAACGATATGCAATTACTCTTCTCAGAGACAATTATTCGAACGATATTCTGAACTCTTCCTCGTTAGCAGTGAATGACAATGAATGACAATTGTTGGGGCAGAAATTCAGATGGGGGGGTGGTGGGGGGGACTGCTTTGCACGTTTCACGGGTTTAAAAAAATGATCATGAGGGAATCACGGCAATTAACATTAAATTTTTACGGTTCGTATAAAATAACATGATTTTAAGGACGTCACTGAATGTTCCGTATTATAGGTTACTAGGCCTTTGGCTCCCTATCGACGGTTATTTCCAATCCTTTAATTTGGAAGTAATTTAGCTGAAAAAAATGAATGTTAAAACACTCAAGTGGTTTCTTTCACTGGCTTCACTTGTGGTTTCAATTTGTTCAATTGAAAGTTTTCTTGCGTTACCTGTTACTTCCTACTCCTTTTCTTCGTCAATTCTTTCATCAAAAATATTTTTCATCGAGCTTTTCTTCCATTACATTGGGTAATCTATAATGTTGAGACCTCAAGAACACGAGAGATACTGAAGTTCAGCCAATTTGGGGTTGCTAGACACGAGATTTACGAATCGATCTCTTTTGCTGTAAGAATTCAAAATTGTGATAACGAGACAGTAACTTAAGTTGAGGATCTCTACAGAAAATTATTGTTCGTTGACAAGGCTGCCCTAACAAAACCCCTTTTTAAAGCTCATATACAAACTCTGCAAACTCAATCTCAAAATGGACCAGCTTTAGTTAGCTAGGGACAAATGTCTGCTTCCCCTAATTAAATACCGTGACTGAAAGGAATGACGTCGAGACATTTTGGATAACTTTTTATGACGTTAAGACGGAATGGACCATTTATCATGATGCACAAATCATTGCGTAACTCCTTTAAAAGCGTGCGGTAGAAAATCCATCTAAATTTCTTGGAAAACTTAATCGTAAGAGTAAAAAAAAAAGAAGAAACATTTACCGAAGTATATAACATATTATTTTCAGAGAGAATCTGAAAGAAGATGAATGACAGGCATCGGAAAATTTTGCACCAGTGTTGGTCGGAGTTCAGAAAAGACCTGGAACCAAAGAATCTATTACCTGAATTAACTTCTGTAGTGAACGTCACAGACGCACGAGAGGTGCTTGAAAAGGGCGCAAGAATTGAGAGGGTAGACAAGCTTGTAACAGAAATACTTCCACGTAGAGGAAATAATGCTTTTAATGTTTTTGTGGAAGGACTGAAGAAGACACAGCCACACCTAGCTGTTACTTTGAAAAATGCAGGTAAATATGTTAAGGCAATTCTTGATTCAACAGCCTTTTTTTCGATTTTCTTTGCGATTGTAAATAGCAGTCTAATTCATTTTTTCTAATATTAATCAACATCGGGCAACATGGAGGCCAAAGGAGTACACTGCAGCAGCACATTAAATCTGTTAGGTTGCGCCTTAAAAGTCCTTTTCAACTATTTTCTTTGATATCGTAAAATAGGTTTTGATTGGTCATAGTCTGTGGTAAATAACTCTTTCAAAAAGAAAAGTAATCATTCGTCTCACGATGTGGTCACTTCGGCTGTGGATCACCACGTTTCGACTGATACTGTTAGTCATCTTCAGGCGAAGTACAGTACAATGCATCAACTTATGAAAAGACCGAAGGCGCAGCTAAGGAGAGTCCGGTTTCCGCTGTTATTGTTAACCTCTACATGAAGAGTTTTATAGAACAAGCAGTAACTTAATCAGTCATTTCATCAGTCACTTAGTCCGTGAGAGCATAGAATGCTTCCTACAGCATTTAAACCACCAATAGCCTTTCATTCGCTTCACAATGGAGACGGAGAGCGGTCGTTTCATGCCCAATTCACTTGATTCGTACCCAGTTTGATTTGGTTCGTACCCAAACCGCTGATCGATTCTTTCCCATCCTAACATACATTTATATTAAGTATATCACGCGCGAGCGCGGGAACAGACGTCAAGTGTTATGTACGACAAGTAAGTAGAGTCAAGCGAATAAGATACAAGAAAATTTTGTTTTGTATACTTGTGACTTCATAACAGACACAATTAAGTTATTGCCTAGGGTAAGACAGGTGTGAAATTTTTAGTACAATAGCCTGGTTGTTAATTTCTCGACAATAACATCTAGTGCAAGTGTGTTTTTTTTCCGTCCCTTTGCTATCAGGGGTACTAACTTCGGAATTCTCATAGAAAACCTGGGGGAGAGCTGACTGTTGCAGGGCCGGAAAAAGCCGTTCGACTCTAGTGCACTTATACGGTTTTGTTGCAAAAAGAAAAAAAACATTGTTCGCTTTTGTTGTAAAAATGAGTGACTGCAGTAAACACAAATGAGAAAACATGTGACGTTTTTCGATGAATTCTGAGTTTCGTCCTTGTGTATATTTATTGAAGAATCAATTTTCGGTTTTCCCGCGCTTGCCAGTCTGTGGCATTAATTAAAACAAGCTGCGCTTTGTCCGAACATCATCAAATATTTTCACATCCGGCCCTCCCACTCAGTCAATAAGTACCTAAATATGCATCTAGTGGAAATATTGCTTGCGTCTGTCCAACGACTTTCCGTTCCAGGCTCGGCGGTCGCGCTTCAGAAATGGACGTTACGTTAGCATAAGTTAATTATTGCAGGTAATATTGCTATTCACAATAGGAAACCGACCTTACTTTTATCATACTTAACATGGAAAACATACTTTATCAGTTTGGGTACGAAACGGCTCAACTGACTGGGTACGAAACGACTTAGCTGTATACAAAAAGACTGGGTACCAGACGACCGGTAATCGTCACCTTTGCCGATTACCAGAAAAAAGTTGCTATTATTCTGTTGATAAGTAGGTAAAGCCTCCAAAAGCGAAGTCGGAAGGTCTAGGGAATAGATATATTTCTTAGTCTCCTTTAAATGGTTCCATCTTCCCTTATAAGACACGTAATTATGAGCATGAGTTGACTGCAGTAATTATTAACCTGTGTTATTTATCTCATTTCCAGAAATAAAAATGATGGAGGAAGAGCTTAAGAATGAAAGAGCAAGTAGTGCGATGAGAAGTAACCAAGTTGATGAAGCAACAGAAGCTTTGGAAAAAGAGAAAAAAGAGCATGAGGAAACACAAAGGAGACTCGAAGAAATAACTCGTCAAAACGAAGCTCTGATCGAGAATTACAGAAAAGGTGTGGCGTTTAAGACTGAAATTGAAAGTTGAAAGAAGAGCTATCATACCAACACCTGTTAACGGAAAACACTTTTGGTAGTTCAAAGGAAACATGTTTTTCTTAGTCCACGCTCGTAAGAAAGTTAATATCTTTCCTTAGAAAAACCATATTGTCAGGAATGGGTAATTTGATTCATGTCTAAGAGGTGTACAGTTTGTTTCTCTTGCAGAAAGAGAAGTTATAGAGAAAGAGCTGATCAACGAAAAAGAAGGATGCGTGAAGTTAAAGAAACAAGTTCTTGAAATGAAGGAAGCTTTTGAGAAAAAGCAGCAAGAGAATAAAGAAAAGCAGAAAGTAATCGAAGAACTTGGGAGACAACAAGAGAAACTAGATGCTGAAAGCAAAGCAGAAATTAAGAAGCTGTCAGGTAAAGAAGACACTTTTTCTAATACTGGATGTGTACCCTGAATAGAAGTTTTAGTTTATCGAATCGAAAAGAGATTGCAATCGCTGCATTTTATTTCAAATTATCAACGAAACTTGTGATATAGAGAAGCTAAATATTACAGAAAAATGGGCATAACATTTGACTCGGTCTCTCAAAGCCTGAAAGAGGCTCTCATCACCCCCGAGCACATGCAGGTAACTATACGAACAGTCAGGAAGGAATGATTTTCGTAAGTTATTTGCTGCAATCCGATTGCAGAAAAGACTGAAGTTATTTCTTCAATTTCAGCTTGCCTGTGAGGATCATTTTAACCGCAACTTAGGTCACTGTATGATTTATGTGATGAGATTCCTCTGCGGGAACGCGGAATTCACTGAAAGATGCCTAGCTTCCAACATGTGGCTTCGTTGCTCAGTTGGTAGTTGCGCCCAACCAGAATCCGGGAGGAGGCGTGGGTTCGAATCCTATTAAGGCTTAAATTTGTCAGGCCTCTATTATGTAATTACTTAAATTGCAGTTAGCCTGCGACAATCGTTCAGATTTACTTCGAGAGATCTCGTTTTTCCTCCGTTTCGTCCACCAATTATGAATTTGCTTGTTTTTAAAGAGAAGAATAACTCGTACCAGGAAAAAATTAAAGGCTTGAACTCTACGCTCAAAAATCTTAAAAAGGAATCAGATAAGATGGAGAAAGAAAAAAAGGAACAGAAGTCAAAGCTTAATGCGAAAGAGCAAGAATTAGCCAAGCTGAAAGACCAGTTAAAGAAAGAAGAATCGGAAAATAAAAAAGTTTCTGAAGAAGTTGAAAAACTTAAAGAAGATAATGACCAGTTAAGGAAAGATTTGGATGCCGAAAAGAAGAAGCTAGAAGAAACAGAGGAGGAACTGCAGGCAGAGACTAAAGCTAAGGGAGATGCCTTGAATGAACTGGAGAAATTGAGAGAAGGGTGCGGACGTAAGTAACCTGTTTTTAGTAAGCGCACGTTCATTGAACGGCTACGGATCTTCGCAAACACTGTGTCTAAATTTAATCTATTTTTTTAGGGACCTCTTCATTAGCATTTTAAATCCAAGAATTAATAAATATCTAACTTTTCCTTATAATATCAATGGATTATCCCGCAAATATTGATGGTCGAAATTTTTAGAGTTAGGCTATTCTAAAGAGTTTCAAGTCGCCTAAGACCGCGAAATCGAAGGGTGTGAGGTTCGAATTCCAGTCCAGAGTGGGACTAAGATAGTTGTTTCTTTGTTCCAAGCTCGTGAAAAATGTAAAAGATTTTTCTTCAGGTTCTTCATCATTTAACTTTTATTTTTTCTACAATGTCATTACTTCCATCACTGGGTGACTAACCTACTTCTTTGACCATAGGAGCAGCAAAAAAATGGATGGATTTCTTGCTCCGCGTATCTGAAGTATTTGAAGAATAATCTATCGGTTGATTGATTGATCTGTCAATGCTATCGGCTTGAGAAGCCATGGCAAGCGTAGAATGCTTTTACCTCAGAACAACCTGACAACAAAGGAGTTTATCTTACTTTCTGGTGTCCACTCGGGGAACATTTTTTCACCTAATTTTGTTTTTATTTATGCAGGTGTTTTTAACTATAAAAAAGATTTTGACCGATGTGGAGTTATTTATGCGATGGGAATGAATTTCGGAGCTAATCGGCGTTGGGTAAATCCCAGCAAGAGTGGTGTATCCACAAGAGTAAGTGCCTCAAGATCATCTGACGAAGTAGGCTCGGCAACTGATCTGCTTGAACGTTGTCATAAACAGGGGAAGATAAGCGGTACCAAAAACGTGAAGGAATCATGGTGGTGTGTTGCCTTGAGCGAGAAGTACTCATTGTATCTCACACATTATACTCTAAGACACGGTCTGGGCAACGGTGGTTCATTCCTCCGTAATTGGCAGCTCGAAGGGTCGTTTGACGGGTCTACCTGGGAAGTGTTAAAGAAACACCATAATGATAGCAAGCTATGTGAACCCTCTTCGTATACCGCTACCTGGCCAATTGAAGGAGAAGTTGGAGCTTATAGGTTTTTTCGAGTTTTTCAGAAAGGAAAGAATTCCTCGAACGAATATGGTATTTACCTATCTGGGATTGAACTGTACGGTGTACTTATGGAAGGTTACAATAGTTAACAAGTATGCCAGTAATTCAAGAAGGTTGAAGACCCTAAGGATTCGGAAAGCTTTGGGCATTTTCAATTTTTTGATATTACTTTTTTCATTGGAAAGTCACCTCCATTCAAGGAACATCTTAGTCTCGTTTAAAAAAGTTTAGACGTTGTTTAACAAAACCGTGTCCTAAAAAATCCTCGATTTAACGGAACCTTTTATCCGTACATTTATTTTTGTGAACAGCGTCAAGAGGGCCGAAAAAGGGCATTTAATCAGTTAATTAACACTCCTCTAGAGAGAGCCTGAGGCCCACTGATTGCGTAAAAGTGTGATTTAGGTTAGACCTCGGTCCCCTTAAAAACGAACTTAAACTTGGAATAAGTAATTTGCAAACTTACGCGGCAAGAGACAAAGGGATTCTGTCACAAAAGCTGATTCCTGTCAGTTTATACAAGAATCTGTATTTCTCCCCTAGATTTCCGGGGAAACGCAGGTGCCTACCTGCCTATGTGCTCGCTGTGCTCTTGTCCATTCTACGCGACATAAAAAATCGAAGCAAATTGCAGCATAATAGTCTACCAAGATTAGAAATTTTAGGGTTCACTCAACTATTTAGTTGCCAGATAAAGGTGGAAAGTGATAGGGGCATGAGGATGATCATGTGGATAAGAAAGGGAATATTTTCTCTATTAATGTAAAAGTAAGTTACGTTTTCATAACTCCTTATGGTGAGGGAAAAGGTGGGTCTCTAAGGTAAAATAACTAATTCAAGGCGACTTAATGGACGAGTGGGCCCTAAATTTCTTAACCTTTGAAGAATATGATGTATTTTTGATGTCAGTCAAAAGAGTACTAAGAACTGTCATCTAGAGAAAATCATGGTCGTCTTGAGAATCAGAAGTTGTCTTCTTCGTTCGTTCTTGAAGGACTGATGGAGACTTCTTGTCTCTTTTACAACAAATTTTCCTTGTCCAAGAGACATTTCACGAGACTGGTAAAGTAACCGAACAATCCACTCGGGATATAGCCTATTATAACATGAAATTCCATAACATGAAAATGTAAGCAATTTGGTAAGAGATTAGTGGCATTAAGAAGAAAGAATAATTTTTAACGCTTCAGCACAATTCGTCGCCTAATTCCGAGGCAAGTTGCGGGAAACTTTTTATCTTGTGACAACATCTTAATCAGTATGCCGATAAGAAAATTGCAGCCATAGCAACAGGTTGCTAAGGCAATCAAGTGTTTGATTGGTCGGTAAAATCGGCAGATTACGTCACTGCAATCAAACACACTTGAAGGTAACGCTGTATAAAAACTATTTCTGAATATCTCTGATGGAGAATCGTGGTGAGTCATTTGCCATGTTCTGATGAAATTGAGTATTACTATTTCACTGATTGACAGAAGGTCCTCAACTTAACTTAAAGTTATGTTGCTTTAAAAATATTACGGAACGTGAAAAAAGTGTCACAGATTCCAGCACTGATAATACAGCTGACTGCGCATCTGAGGTAGAAAAGTTTGCACTCGTCTGACTTGCTTTGTGGTGGAATATTCTTCGACTTTTGGCTGAAGGAATCAGTACGAGGTAGGTTTTCAACCGATCCATCTTGAACTCGAGTGCTTTTTTCACTTTGTTGAACCTCTGACAATAAATCCAACGTAAACGTTATGCTCAACTTCTACGAGAAGAACATATTTCTTCTAAGCCTTGTGTTATAGTATCATTAAGTTTGACCTCTTGCACAGCTACAAGATGCGTTTTGTACAGATTCCATCTCCTAACATTTGACCAAAAGTGCCATTTCATCCCGCTAATTCACGCCAGTTAAATATTTAATCACTTCATGGCGAGTTTTAACAACCTTGTTTACACTTATCAAAGATATACAATATACAATAACTCTTGTCAGTGGGACTATTTGGACGATATTCGCTAATATAAACACTGCATATTTAGTAAATGGTTCACTTAGCATCGTACTAACACACAACACGTGCAAAGTACTTTAGTGAAGAGCTTGAAGTAAAATTAACAACGCCTTAGTAAAATAGTATCTAAATTTGCACCATAACAACGTTCTTCTGAGCGCAACTAACAATTTGAGAGTGTTCAGAAAGATTAGCGGATATCACTGTTGCGTAGAATAACACTCTTTATCTCACAAAACCGAGAGGCTTGTTATTCTTTATGGCCTGAAGACTGTCTCAGAAGAAAGGTGACATTTTATTTACCAAAACTTGCCGACTTCTAAAACCGAGAGTACAAGTATTAATTAATGAGCTGAATAATCTTTTCTTTACACTAAGGTGTACTGGAGTTAACAATACCTCTTTGAATGTGACCACCTGAACAGAACATCTATTGTTAAGATATTCAATTGAGACGCAAGAAAAGTTATTCATTTGCAAATTTTAGTCATCTTTATGCAGAGTCCCTTCCGGCCATAGAAACTTGCAGAATAGTTGAAAAGTCAAAGCTTCTTTGAAGTGATAATCGAGTAAAAACTGCTTGATCGCCATATATTTCTACTAGTTTTTGCGAATCCATGTCAAAAAAATTTGATACGAAGATCCTATGTTTTAATGACATGGCTTATGTTATCTACAGTGGCATGTCATAGCACATGAAAGCGGAAGAAATTCGTGTGAGAGAAGGACAACGAAAACCAAACCTAATGGGTCTATTATCAATTGTTGAAAGTTAAAATGCATTTAAACCCGCAGGTTTCTCTTGGCAAGGCTAGTGTTGTTGGCAAGTTGCACTTTGCAGAAAAATTTAACGACGCTTCTGAGATAGAGACTGGTGTTGAACCCAAGACAACATGAATGAAAGGCATCGAGACATCTTGCGTCGCCACTGGTCGGCGCTCAGGAGAGACTTGGAACCAGTTAAGCTTCTACCTTATCTGGTAAACGTATTGGACGTCACAGACGAACAGGAAGTAAAGGTGAAGGCCACACGAGAGGACAGAACAGACAAACTGTTAGAGATCCTACCCAGGAGAGGACCAGCTGCTTTTGATGAGTTTGTGACAGCATTACAAGAAATCCAGCCATTTTTAGCAACTCCTTTGGTCAAAGAAGCTGGTAAGTCACCCAGTAATGGAAGTAATGACATTGTAGAAGAAATACTTGGGGAGGAAAGGGGCGGGGGTTGATGTAGACGGGTGAAGGAGTGGTGGGTGAGCCTCGAAAGGTCATGATAAGTTTACGTTAAAAAAAAAACTTTTTTAATCTATATCGACAATAGGCATGCGGATTTTATTTGTGGAACCGGAATTTCCAAGTGACGTTTTTCTCGATCGATCCTCATACTTATTCCTTAAAAACAGGAATGGGAAATGAATCGAAAAATAAAGACATAAATATGTAAAGTTTTCCCGGTTGGAAACACGCAGTGATTTTTTAGGCATTACTTGTGTGGAATCATTCTTATCTATAATCGCTTAACTCTTTAATCATTCATAGCAAGGCCCAGCAAAGTCCTACAGGATTAATTAACAAACAAGCAAAATACATAACAAATTCTATTTATAAGATGAGGCTATTTTAGCGCGGCTGAAGTGATGTATCATCCGGTACCTGAGGTTAATTGCTGACATGATACTCCCCACTGATTACCAAAATAGAGCATGACAGTTGAATAGAGCTGGGCAACAAATGCTTGAACAACTTGAGCCCATCGTCCGAATATAAAAATATTCAGTGGAACTCAGACCCAGATCACTCCAAATTTTTTTTGCACCAATGAACGTTAAGAAATGGAGGAGAACCGTTATAATTGAACAAAAAAAAAATAGAATGATTACAAAATAAAAACACTGAAGGGTACCAAAAATGTTCCTAAATGGCTTTCTCTTTTCTAGAAATGGAGGAAATAAAGACAGAGCTTAACCGCGCAAGAACGCACAGTGCAAGGTTATGTGAAGAAGTTCGTCTGATAAGGACAGGTTTAGAAAACGAGCAACAAAATCACAGGAAAACGCAGAAAGAACTCAAGGAGCTAAAGAGCATACACGAAACGCTCATGGTGAGAAGTAACGACGACCAGAGAATTTTGCAAGCACAAGTTAAAGAATTAGAGAATAAAATCAAAACCACGGAGGAGGAATTGTCCGCTAAAGAAGTTTTCGTTGAGGAAACAGATCGTTTAAGAAAAATGTGTGATAAGCTGGACGATGATTTGAGAAACCTTAGGGAAAACTTTGAAAAGACCTCCGAGGAAAATAAAGAACTTGCGAAAAAACTGTCAGGCTACCAAAATAATACTTTAAATCAAAGCAACTCTCCTGATATGACCAGTCTGATGTCCATGCAAGTGGGGCTTAAAATCTACAACGGGTACGAGCCAAACTTTCATCTTATTGGAAATGCAGACGAGGAGATGAAGCTCGCATTTCGCAAAAACAGCGCCATCTCAACAGAACTGCTAGATGAGGCAAGGAAAGACTTGGCTAATGTAACAAAAGAACGCGAAGATTTGAAACAAAAATATGAAGAGCTTGAGAGACAACTCGAGGACACCCTCGAAAGTTTGGAAAGGAAAAGAAGTGCCAGTTTTCACGACCGAGCGACGTCTCCCAGAGAAATGAAGCAGGATGACTCTGAAGGTAAGTTAGTAAAGTATATCTGTCATTGCGGATTATATTTTATTTTAATAATTGTGAACAAACGCAGCAGGTTTTTTACGCCAGCTTTTTTTTTTAACCTTTTTGAGTCTTTCGAGTCGTCGTAATCACCATATTCAGTCTTTTGCGCTTCGTGCTCGTTACGAATCGCTCGTAGCTTGTGCTCGTCACGGGTCGCTCGTTGTTCTTCCTCGTCACGGGTCGCTCGTCGTTCGTGCTCGTCACAGGTCGCTCGTCGTTCGTGCTCGTCACAGGTCGCTCGTCGTTCGTGCCCGTCACGAGTCGCTCGTAGTTCGTGCTCGTCTTTTAGGGTTTACGAAACCGCTTGAGGGGAGGAAAGGGGAATATGAATTTACTGGTATTTGATTCACAATAAGTTTTAAACAGAACTGGCGTCTTTGGGTGTTTCCCTTACTACAGAGGTTTATATCTACTCGTTTTGCACAAGTGCTTATAATCTACTTCTTTCCGAATGGCTTTGGAGGAGGACTATGCATCATCACCACTAACGAGACTGTCTGGCATAAGTATCATAGCTGTGTAGATTGGATCGGAATATACAGAGTCCAGTCAAGCAGGGTAGAGACCATCAATTATTATTTTCGGTTTGCTCATTTATTTTTACTTGTTTTCTTTTTGCGTAGAGGATAATCAATGTTCGCGTTGTGATGCGTTAGAAGAAGAATGTACCTTATTACGAACTGAGAGAGACTTCATCAAAGGAAAGAAAGTCAAGTTTGGAGAAGAAATTAAGACATTAAACAAAGATATTGAAGATCTTCGCTCTGAGCATACAAAGGAGAAAAAGACTCTACAAAGGGAAATACAAGTTATGAGAGAAGAACATGAAAACTTGACGAGGGACTTTGAGAAAGAGTTACAAAAGATGTTGTGTGAAGTGAACGAACAACAAATTGCTGAGATGAAAATTTTGCAAGGGAAAAATGAAGAACTAAACGAGCTTTTGAAAAAACAAAAATCAGAGGTTCAAAAGATCTCCGCCCAACTGAAAAAAGAAAAATCAAATTTTGAAAAAGCCGAAGATGAGTTCGTCAAGGTGAAGAAAAACTTAGCTCGCGAGAAAAAGAAGCTTAAAGAGGCCAAGGAAGGCATGGCGGCTGAGGCTAAAGGAAAGACAGATGCCCTGAGAGAACTGGCGAAATTGAAGGTTGAACTTGGTGAGAAAGAAAAACAAAAGGAAGAAGACTTTGCGCGACTTCGTAAGGACTTCTTGGATCGTTGTCATTGTGAAGCGTTGAGGGAAGAAATCGCAAGACTAAGGAGCATGCCAGGACGTAAGTATGGTAACTGCATTTTATTAGTGTGCTCTGTGATTGGTCTAGAAACTCACGCCAGCCCATCGACCAATCAAATTAAACAAAATCCAATCGCAGCTTGGTCACTCGCGTTTTTCCGCGCTTAAAGCCCTTGGAAGAGCTTGGTCACTCGCGTTTTCCCGCGCTTAAAGCCCTTGGAAGAGCTTGGTCACTCGCGTTTTCCCGCGTTTAAAGCCGTGGGAAGAGCAATCCTCAGAGCGGCAAAATATACCGCTCTAGAACAAGAATAATCTGACTGATTACCGATCGATTGATGTACCAATAAACAAATCCCGATGAATTAGAATCTCTTCTGTCTTGTAGAGTTTTACGAGAAGAATATTCACATTCATGATATTTTCTGTCCTTTTTTAACCTAGGTGTTTTGAACTACAGGAAGGATTTTGATAGACATGGAGTCATCTATGCGCTAGGAACAAATTTTGGTACCTCATCATGGGTGAATCCTAGTAGCTCAAACGCTTTTCCGACGAGAATAATCGCCACACGATCTTCTGACGAACAAGGCTCGGCAAGTGATCTGCTAGATATTCGGAGAGGCGGATCATTAAGCGGCACCAAAGACGAGGAAAAATCGTGGTGGTGTGTTGACTTGAGCGAGAAATATGCTCTTTATCTCACCCATTACACTCTCAGACATGGGCGAGACAACGGTATGTCAATCATTCGTAATTGGCGGCTTGAAGGATCGTTGGACGGACGTACTTGGAAACTGTTAAAGAAACACGAGAATGATCGCGGGCTTAAGGAGCCTTACCCATATTACACCGCAACCTGGTGTGTCGATGGGGAGTTCGGAGCTTTTCGGTATTTCAGGATTTTTCAGACGAGCAAGAACTCTTCAGGGAGACATAGTATTTATTTATCTGGTATTGAGCTGTATGGAGTCCTTATTGAACGACTCGACAGTTAATGAATTTATAAATAGAACGAAAAAATCGATAAATTAACTAAGGGCACTAAAGGATTTTTCAATTTCCTTTCGCTTCTTAGTGTATTTCATGTAGAGTCACACATAGAAAAGTCATTAAAAAAGGAAGACTAACTAAGAAAAAAAAAACAAATTTTTAACTAACATTAAATCACCTTGAACTCAAGTTGTGGACTTGTGGTTTCCCCTTGCAAGCAAATGCTAATCTAAAATGCTAAAAAATTGGTCAAGCCTTAAGGCACAACGTTTTACCATTTGAGAATTATTCGATAGGGCCTGGGAAATCAAGGCCCGTCGGGATCTTTCGAAGTAAAGTATTCCAGTCAAACCTCATTCAAGCACATAATTCAGACCAATTCTAACCGCTTATCAACCTGTCATTGTTTTTGGAGAATGAAAGCGTGTAACATTGAACTCGTGACGCGAAAGTTAGCGAGTTCAAGATTCTGAGGAGAAAAGAAAGGGCATTACCCTTTCTTGAATTTGCATTTCTGCACGGAAAAATTACTCACATCACCAACTGCTCGTATGACACTTTATTTGTTGTTAAAACATTCTAACGTCATCTTTGATCTGCGACGGAACAGACCCGCGGGACAATTGAAATTAATTGTTTGTTCTCCCTTATTTTTTCAAAGTTTGACCGCAAGTGACTACGTGTCTCCATAAAAAGTAACTGTTTAAAACAGATTTTGTCATAAATTTGCACACTGGACTTTTTCTGTGGCATGAGTTCCGTCGCAAAATGGTGGCGAACCTGTCTGCTTGCATCCGCACAGGAAGATCTCAGAGCTGGTTACTTCTGCCACAAACCGGACTGGCTTGATTTGGGTCACTTTATGCCTTCCATCACAGAATGGCTGCAAGGAATACGAGAACTTGAAAAAAAGCTTTCTTTTTTTTTCATTTTTTCTTTTTAATAAATGGCCAAGCAGATTTTCAACCGGCTCTGAAGTCCTCTCCTCCCTGCATATTTCACTACCATTTGGTGATAAATGTACATTGGCGACTCATTTAAACCATTTTAACTTTTCCCTTGGACGAAAGCTTTCCACAATCTTTTAATAATTTTTATAAGATCTTTTGCAACAATTATTTAGTCTTGTCTTGCAATAGCCCCTCCTCCAAAAATTGCTTCATCCATCTGTTCGAACTGCTCTGTTACAGAAAAGGTCTGAAAGGCTTTCCACCCTCAAACAATAACTTAGAGTATTTCTTTGGGTTTCCCTTCATAATGCACCCTTTAAAGTCACAAGCAAAAGTGAGATACCTCTTTGAGAATACCCCAAATTCAATATGTAGGGTTATTACAATACACCCCAGAAGACGACATAGGTGTTACTTTTGGTAATTCTACACAGAAATTCTTTGATCATGTAGTGCCATTGTCCAGTCATGACTCACAATCTTATTTTGATGAAACCTTCCCCTGAGGCTGTCAAATTGTCAGCCACAGTAAGTAACTCTTTTCATGTCAATCCTTAGTTAGAAAATCACTTCCCAATATCAACAAAACAGTGTTTCTTTCAGGTTATAATAATCTACTGTGAGCTCAAATGAATAAAGGGGGTAAGTTTCCAAAGACACTCAGTGTGGTGCTGTGTCAGTAGGAGGGTAAAAAAGGGTTGTTAAGTATTATCAACTGAGTTGATAACGTAAATTGGCCACCATAAATAGTTTTAAAGGTGCAGTTTCGAGCGTCAGCTTTAAAATTCTTTACACTGGCCAATTTACTGTGAGCTCATCCTTATAAGCATATGAAGTTACCTGTTTTTTACTTAGTCCACACTTGCACCAAGAATACTTCTTCCCTTCAACAAGTTCCACTTGGAATGGCTCCTTAGCAGCTATCACTGTTGCATCACAGTAGTGAAAAACCTTCATTGGAAAATAAAGGATTAACTTTTTTTTAAATCACATTTTCAGTAATTTTTGTGATTAAATTTTATTTTTCTGAAATCATTCAGAGTGGAGGAGTCGTATTGGCAGGACAACTTTATCTAATGGATTCATATAAATTTATGCAATCACATCATGCCTGGTCAAATCCAACCTGTAACAATGGTTGGAAAGTGAAGCCACTGTCAGTGATGTGCCTGTTATAACTGTATGCACTTAAATGATTCCATCATAAAATGTTAACAGACCAGTGATGCAGTTGCATGTATTTACAATGAATCAGTAAGATCAAGTTGTACACCAGCCATGTTGCTAATTCAAGAGAAAGAAAGTCACATGATTAACTCCTCTTCTGGCTGTATCCTTTTGACATTGGGAAGGACACTGAGCCATTCACAATCACAGCCATTCTTAGATTTCATTTCTTCCCTCTAAAAAGTTTTTTTTAAATGGGGGGGTAAGGGTGGGGAGGGGGAGATTGTGTGACAAACTTCAGGACACGATGAATTACTGTGACAACATGCATCCGATACATGGGGGTGTATGTACACTTGAAAAAGAAAAGCCACCTAGCTCACAGTGAGCTAGAATTAGCCCATTTTTTAAATAGTCAAAGGTGATATCAATGCCTGTGGCCTGCTAAGGAAAAAAATAAAGTTGTGTTTGAATTAACACTTGATCTGATCATAAAGCAAGATCATGCAGTCATTATCTGGTATTTCAAAAACTATCGAGATTACTTCTAATAAAACCTAAATTTGACAGATTTGCTAAAAATCCTGAGAATCCGATAAGGTAAATCTCCCACCCATGTCCAAAAAAATCTGAAAGGTAAATAAGGTCACCTTAGGGGAGGAGGGTATCAAGGAGCTAAATTGTAAGATTTAATAAGTTTCGAACAACTCATATCACTTTCGAGAACCTTTTTACTGACAGGTCTTGGGAGCTAAAATCAGAGAGACCGATGGAACAGCTGCATTTTCAGTGCAGTTGTCATTTCCACTGGCCTAACTGTGTATTACGTAAGAAAAGTATACCTGTACAGTACAACTTACAATCATGGCTCCTTCAATTCAGTGTCTCACCTGCTGCAACTGTAGACAGAAACGCTGGTTCGTAAGGAGTCTGGGGTTCCGCAAGAACAAGGCCATAATTAGGACAAAATAATCCAAACTGCCTTCCAGCTGAGACGATTTGTAAGCATGGTCCGGTACTTCAAATAAGCCCATCCATGTCCATTCATTCAACATGGTCAGCGGAATAAACCAATTGTTACTCGAGTTCTGAAAGTCTCTGCAAGGAAATCAAAACACTGCGTTTTCTGCGGAGAAAAAAATATATATGTAGCTGGTATTCTGAAGAGTTGAAGAGGGAACATAATTATGGAGTTGAGCAGCGTAGCAATCGAAGGGCTCAATCTTTGTGGAGATTCGTCTCGTGTGGGCGATCGGAGTTTTCGAAATCTGGTTCAAATTACCTTGGATATTTTAGTAACGAAAAAGAACGAAGATGCCCTCAAAAGTAAGTTTAACGATCAGTTCAAGTAAGTTTTACAAAGTCAGTCACTACCTTGTTTTATTTTCCTAATCGTAAAGTTCAGCCTAGAGATGGTCTTGTGATCGTGACAGCAAGGCAGTTGATAGATTGCCAGCAGGGGGCGGGTTGGGGATTATGAAGTTCGGTGTATTTTAAAGATATTATTCACAGCTGTTGATATACCTCGTTTTGAATTAATGACTTGTTGAAAATGGAGTAAAATCTTCAGATTTACTGACATAGTCCATTTTTCTGTTGGGTTTTTTTCCTAACTCTGAGAAGCACTCTGTCAGAAATGATGTTGAAATCTCAAATTCTAATGAGGGTGGGGAAATGTTGGTCAGTGCCCCACCTACCCCATACTGATTTGCATTTTGGAAAGAGAAATCAAATGAAAATCTTAATTTCAATACTTACCCTAAAAAGACTGAAACAGTTTGGCATATCACTTTGCTCTAACAGAGGGCTAACATTCGAAATGTCAACTTTGAAACTCTTTATGGTGGCCAATTTATGTTATCAACTCAATTGATAATACTAAATTACCCTGTTGTACTCTCCCACCAACACAGCACCACAGTTTCTTTAGAAACTTACCCCCTTTATTCATATCACAAGGTTGTATTGGTATCGGTGACTGTTGTAATGAGGCTTATCTACCTGTGTGTAATAACAACAAGGGATCTTGTTTTCTTTCTGCAGGTGATGAAGACATTTCCACTGTTGATTCAGCAACTCTTAAGCAAGCATATGCTGGCCTAGTGACAATGATATTGGAGGCTATCAAGATGGATTGTGATTCATCCTCTATAAGGTTAACATGAACTTTTTCAAACATAATTACCCATCATGTAATTAGATGAAAGGCTATGCATAGAGAGAAGGGAGTGTTAGCCCCTCATCATTGGCTCCAAAAAAGTGATAATGCTCAAAATATCAGCTTCAGAAACTTTTAATGGAGGCCAATTCTCAATATCAACTCAGTTGATAAAACCAAATTATACCCTACTAAGCAAGCACTGCAGTTTCTTTTGAAACATACCCACTTTATTGGAGAAGAGGGGTGGATGGTTAACAATTTTCAAATTTTTCCCTCACTAAAATAAATTTTATATGTAAATGAGGGATAATCTGGTACAATTAGTTAGTACTCTGAAGATTTTTTAATCTTCGTACTAAGATTATCAATTATTGTATTTATGATGGGTGAATAACTGAAATTGCATGAGGAGATTTAAAAACTCAATTAAAAGAGTTCTTTTATTTTCTGACATCAATATTTTGTTTAAAAGGTCAAAATGATATTACTTAAAAAGCTACTTGTTTTTGTTGCAGCTCTGTGTTGGAGGACTGCAAATGGGGCACTGAAAGAATAGAGTATTTTACAAAAAACTTTATGGTATGTAACAAAATAGAAAAACCAGAACCATGCTTCACTTTAACAATAATTTATTAGTGGAGATTACAAATAAATGATTTGTACAAGACTTAAAGCTTTTGGTTAACTGCCTTCTTCCTTACTGTAGATAAAAAAAAATATGCTGAAAATGAGAAATTTCAGGCAAGGATGATGGGTTTTTTTAGTCTTGGCTTATTCCTTTTGGACCTTTTGGTGTTTGTTGTTTGTGAGGTTTCTTGTTTCTAGGCATCAGATCTTGCAGCCTTTTCAAATAGTCCAGTTAGTGGGATAATTTGATGAAAAGTTAAAATAGATAATATATTTAAAACGACTTAAAAACCTGTAAAATTGGTAGAAATTATTCAAGACTCTTTTTCTTGTAATCTTTCTCTTAATCTTGAGGCTCAGCTTTACTTACAAAGGCATATCATTCTTGACTGAAATCGTATTTTTTAGCAAAAATCATTTATGATTAAACCCATTGGAGGTCACTGACAGCTTTTAGGTTTACTTATGTGTAATCCTGGATTTTGCCCCTGTTTAAGTTTGTTCAACTATTAACCCTTAAACTCCCAGAAGTGATCAACATGAAACTTCTCCCTATAACATATTTACATTATCTAGCAAACAGGGAATGAGAATACTGAAACTTATGAAGTAGAAGTTGTTAACTTGACCTAACACCAAATTCTCTTTACTAATTTACAAGTAAATGCGTAGCAGATAGAGGGGAGAATTAAGGACCAGATTTTGGGAGTATAAGGGTTAATTTTATGCACCAACTCAAATTGCTAAGAATGTACATGCAGGCTACCATTCAATTTAAGAAGAAACAATATAGAAAACCACTTCTGAGATGCATAACTGCAGTAGTTGTTCTCTGAAAAAATTAAAGAACCATACTGAAATTTTTTCATCACCTGGGAAAAACAGTGAATGTGAAAAAACAGTGAATTTTAGGCTCAGTGGTCAAAAACTTTAAATACATGTAGCCCTTTACACCCTAAAATTGGTATGCATATTCTCCTTACTATTCTGTAAATATTTTTTATGATGCTGACAAGGAGAAATTATTGAACAAGCAAGAGCTTCTTTAGTTGGTGATCATTTCCTTTATTCTCATGACATTTACATTTGATTCAGAGGTGATATTGTAAGGAGAAACTAGATGCTAGTCACCTCTTGGGTGTTGAAGCATTTAAACCCTTTAATCCCCAAAAATGATTAACATCTAACTTCTTCCTGTAATATCTATACACTTTTCTGCAAACAGGTAATGAGAATATTCAAACCTATCAGATAGAATTTGTTTCCTTGATGTAATACCAAATTCTCATTACATATTTACAAGGAAATGTGTTGCAGCTGGAGGGGAGAATTAACAATTAGATCTTGGGAGATAAAGGGTTAATATACATGGGTATAGGTTACCTTACAAAGTACAATACAGCTTCATAGCAGTTGAATCGTATCAAGTGTAGACACATCTGTTGATCGTATTGAGGAGAAAATTGTCATCCTGTAACTTACTGTTACTTTTTCTCTCGTCTTTATTTGAACTTTGTAGGATTATAAACCTAATTTGGAAGCACTGCTTGCCAGGTAATTGATTTCCTTCATTCACTCATAATATCTTGTTTGTAATTCTCATGAGTGTCTGCTATACAGTTCTTATGATGTTAGTTTGGAGAATTTTGTAGTGGATCCACTAATAGTCCCCTCATGGTTATTTTTTCTTTATTCTCATTCTTTGTCTGCTAGATATTGTAAGGAGAAATTCTGTCTTGGTCCCCCATTGGAATTAATGTGTTAAATAAATTTCATGCTACTAATTAACAAGTGATCTAAGCCTGGAGCATAATTAAGAATTTGTCTGTGCTTAGTGTGCGTATATCGAGTTATGGATGCATGCAGGAAGTTTGGAGAGCATGAAAAATGCGTAAGAGTAGCTTGAGGTGCAGCCAAGAGTAACTTCAGCTTTTTGAGTGCTCTCCAAACTTCCCAAGTGCATCCATGACTCAATATATGCACAGCTAAAAGCATGAGCAAATTCTTTCATAACAGAGTGACAACAAGGATCTGCACCAAGAAGCCTTTTATTGTGATAGAGTGTGAAATTCTCATTGCACAAAAAAAAAAGTAAAGAAACGTCCCTATTGGCTGGTCAAAAATACGCCACATTTTATACTTTGGTTTGAGTGAGAACATTTGATCCAGTTATCCGATAACTGTGAATGAAAAGCTTTTGTTCATAGTAGCTCATTATAGGACTTATATAGGGCAAGAACACGTGCTATGTTACAAAAAAAAAGAATTTTCAATGGATTGTAGACTTTCAAGTTACTAGATTCTTCATGATTGATTGTTGGTTGATTGAGAGGATTTTCTGCTGTGCTTCTAATTTTAGAACAGGAGGTTCATTTCCTCATGTTGTGGATGTGGATTGGAGACTAGATTATTACATTAAGGTAAACTGGTTTGGTTTTATCACCCACTGAATAGAATTTCTAAAGCTGTAGTTCTAAGCATTAGCCCTTCTTCATTCCATCTGTTGAAGGGCTATTGCTTGAAATGTCAGCTTTGAAATTCACTGCAATAACCACTTTGCATTTATTATCAATTCAGTTGATGAAACCAAATAATTTCTGTAATATCCTCCACTTATGTAGCATAACAGTCTCTCTAGGAACTTACCCACTTTGATTTAAAAACTCAGCTCCTTTGGTACAAAAAGTTGAATAAATGCAGAGAAGTTCAGAAAAAGTTTCATAGTACAATTTGGATGCCCTGCATTGTGTCACTACGTGGACAACAAACATCTAATTTTTCTTGAAATTATTTCTTTACTTGTATTTCTGTCTTTTATCAGAATAATCAGATGGAGAAAGTAAACAAACCCACATATCTCATCACACTTAAAACTGAGGTACAGTACAAGTACAGTTTGTTGAATTTCTTCATTTCAATTCTAGTTTCTATGTTCAGTCACTTAAACTTCTACAATCCCTGGTAGTCATTATTTGGTTTCTATATGTACTGGTATGTCAGATTCTTGCTTTAATTACCCGCTATGATGTCTAATTCTTGAGATTTACTGTGAAACTCAGATAACTCTGAACAAGCTTGTTTGATTCTGCCAGGTCAGTTGTTTTCTGACCAATCTCAATAAACTTTAGAATACATGGACCAACCTCCAAAACAGCTAGTCATTTGCTCAAGAATGAAATATCATTTTCATATCAAAGGCTTCACTCTTACATAAAGAAGTGACTTTTGGGCCACATTGTAAAATGGCAGAGTGTTATGTAAGGTTAAAGGTAAAGTCTGTGGTCAAGCCTAGTGCCCACTCAGCTGGAGCATACCATGGTTTCTTTAGCATGAAGTGACTAGAAGTATCACCACTTCCCCCCTCTTGGATGGGATACCTCCCAGCATTTCATCAAGCTTCTCAGACAATTTGCCAGTACCAATTTATACTATTGGGTCAGGGAGAGAGGGATTGTGAATGAAAAGGGATTTGCCCAAGAACACAACACAATGACCTGGCCAGGTCTAGAACCCAGACCCCTCAACCCAGAGTCCAGTGCGTTAACCATTACGTGACCGTGTCTCCCTGGGTTTTACCCCAAATTTATTTTGCTATTGACACATCATTGTCATAATAGTGTCCTCTTAAATTATTATTTTATCTCGCAATCATTCCTGGAAATGCCCTTATATCATAATGAGAAGTTAATTCTTCTCTTTCTCGTCGCAGGAAGCTGGGAAGACCAAGGGAGAAGATGTACAATTTTCGTGTACAATGGAGCAATTACAGGTTGACGAATGTTCAGTTATTTAAAGTTTTATAAGCAAACCTTGAATCCGATCACTGCAGAATGTGTGTAGATGCATAAAAATCTCTTCTTCACATCATTTGGTTTTATTAACTGAGTTGATAATGTACAGAGTTCTTAAAGCTAAGGTTTGGAGCTTTTACCTTTTATCATTCGCTCTGACGAAGGGCTAATGCTCGAAACCTCTGCTTCAGAAACTCTTTACGGTGGCCAATTTACACTATCAACTCAGTTTATAAAACCAAATTATATTATGATACCCGCCGCCGATGTAACACCACAGTTTATTTTAAAGTCTACCCCCTTTCGTCTTTAGATACCCTTGTATGTGATTATGACTTTTAAATTTTATTTTTGTCCTGGTAGGATCTGGTTGGAAAATTGAAAGATGCTTGTAAAAGTGTAGAGAAGGCTGCCAATAACTGATGTTCAGTCCTAAACCCTGTGAAGACATAGTAAACAAAGACATTATTTTTATGATTATATTAGATGTTTCTACGTCAATTGCGTATTTGTTAAGGAAAGTTTACACGTCTAGCGCTGCTTTTTTAAGGAGTGCAACTGAAGAGATTTCGCTACACGTTTTAGCCACAGTGACTGATGAAAAATATGATGTTTCGAATAAATAGACCCTAATTTTTTGCCGGGTCATTTTTTTTACCGCTGAACCTAATAGAGAACATTTCTTTTTTGTAGTTTTCGTCAGAGAAAAATAAAATTAAGGTGAACAGACAGTTGTGTCCTTCAATCTTAATAGACCATGTTTGCGTCTTTGGTTTGTTCGTCTAAGAGGTAGTGTCAAGATAAATCATTTTGCGTTAATCGGCGAAAGAATGGTAGAAACAAACTTTATGTAACACCATTTTTGTCGACTGTAATCAAAGCACAGTCAAACATCGATTATCCAGACCTCGATTATCCGGATTTTCGATTGTCCGGACTTGCTTTTCTGGTCCAGTAATGAAAATCCAGCTGAAACTAAATTTTAATCCGCTTTCTAAAGCTGTAGAATGTTTTAGGAAATGTTTAACTTACATGGAAGTCAAATTTTCTAAGTCTGAGGTTTTGGAACAAGTTACTCATTTTCGACTAGTGATTTAATTCTGGTTCTGCACGACCTTACATGGGTTGAAGCTGCTAGATGGTAAATGGTTCGACTGTTTCGATCACATGCAGTATGTCCTTCGAGCATGCATAAACACAACGGCCAATCCGAAGGAAGACTTCAGTGTTTTTCTTTCCCTAAATGTGTATTGTTAACTGGTTTAATAAGCGTAATAACCGACCTGTCACGAGAACCATTTTCACCAGTGGCCAGCTTCGGTTATTCAGACACTTAATTCGCGTCAAGAATGGGTCCACTTAAATACCTCTTACTATACGAGCTCGAGGTCCATGCAATAAGTTACGGGCCGAATTTCTTTTTCGCTCGGATTTAATGGTTACCGTAATGATTAGATTTACCGCCTTCGTTAGAATAAACGTCCCCTCTTTGGTAAACGCCCCCCTCGAATTTATTTTTGTTAATAAGCGCCCCGATTCTAATGAATTTCCATATTGAGTAAGTACTCTCACACCACATTCCAATAACCGCCCTTGTTCTGTTCCGATGATAACGCTGTTAGAGTACATCTACACTGCCATCAACCTTGGTTCATCTGCCTTTAATTGCACACTCAAAGGGGGTCCTTCGTTCCAGCCTCTCAACTATTATGTCCACGTGAATGCGCAGTTCCTTCAATAGATGATCTCGTCTTCAAATTTTGCGACGAGTGCTTGGCTAGGTGTTCTAGCCAGGAAGGATCTAGGGATAACAAGTCGGTTTTCCAGTCTTCCCGATCCACAATCAAAGCTTTGTTTCGCAAATTCTGCTGTTTCACATAAAAGAAAAAAGCGCTCTGTTTCGAATAAACGCCCTCCCCTGGGGTGCCGAAAGTAACCAAGTGCCACGGGCTTATTTACCGTTATTAGTAAAAGAAATTACCTGTGAAAATTTTTCTGGTGACAACAATGGAAAGATATCAAACGATGACCGTAAATTGATCAACGTTTTAACCGTTAGGCGATAAAGTCATCACTCTATTGAGACCCATTGAGGGAACTGGCCCTAGTGAGGAGTCACGTGGTTTAAGTAATTTGCATAATAGACAACGTGAACCCACTCTTTTGACGGAATATGCGAGTCGCAGTACCACCAAAATTATGAGGTAATTCGCCATTTTAATCCTCTCATTTAAACTCGATTTGTTCTTGTTCGTTAGGTAATGCATCTATGTTGCCACAGTCGGTAGATTTTGCAAAATTTTCAGAGAATTTGTTTTGTTATCGCTTCGGCTAAGATATCTTTAGAATGAATACTAAGCATTGAAGGTTAAGTTCGTCACAAAACGTGACTAGTTACGCATATCTTGTGTTAAATAATGACGAATTTGTGATAAATTTACATAGCGCGCTTGGCACATATTTATTTACCTTCTTTTGGTCCTTTCGATTCAATTAGGCTTTTCTGAATTCCCACTTCAGCTAGCCGATTCACCTGGTGATTGTGATAAACAACCACCAGTTTAATAGCAGAGAATCTGAACTCCTTCAGGAACGTGAAATATGACATACAAACTTCTATTCCGCGATCATTTGCTTCTGAGAACGTTTCTTTAGAATTTACCTCCTCAAATAGATTGTACATACTCCGTTTTGTGTGGAGACAATTTGGTTCACTCACTTATTAAATCGTTGTAAAAGTAATGTCGAGATCTTCGAAGAAAGGCTTTCCTCGTGGTAATCAGTATGATTCCTTGACTTACCCCTGCTTATTTTGAGCTTTGATTTACCATAATACAGATTTCCAATACAGCTGTTGAGAACTTACAAGCAATCGCCACATAATAATGCGAATTTCTTAGCTTATCTTAGAACTTTGATCATATTTTTACGTGGCTAAAAAGTTTTTGTCGATTCGTAAATGACAGCGCAGTTGCTGAAACCGAGCTTAATTTGCAATAAATCGCAAGAGCAGTTTTTTTCATGCGCGAATCCAGGCAATCTGCATGTAAGCGTTTGGGCTTTCCTCAAACTGCTGGGTAAGGTAGCGATTTTGACGGACTACACATACTGAGCTTGAATTTCTTAGCAGTGAATACTTTAAAAGTTACGGCAATATCGGTATGGTTCAGCATTATCTAAAAACCGAGTGATTTATCAACTTTGCATTGCTGGCTGAACTGCTAGTCAAAATCGAATTAAGATAGATTTAGTCTACACTCGATGAGGCTGTAGTAAACCGTAAAATATAACAGGTGCACACAATTACCTTTTCTTTAAAGAAAATAGACCGGTTGCTAGTCAAGGTATAAGTACATATTATTAAGCTGGTCTGAAGCTAAATTTGTTGCAATGTCATATGATTTTCTGTCTCTGAAATTTATTTTTCTCTTGAGAAAGATCTTTATCATTGAGCTTTAGGAAAGTAATTTTCAACGTTGTCCAAGGTATATTTGAGTCTTCGCCAAATGATACGTCTGTCATATCATTGCTGCCTTTTGGAATATTCAGCGTTCTCAATGACATAATTGCTTGTGCCTTTTCTATGCATTGTAAACCTCTAACTGATCGAATTCCAGGTCCTCACAGTAAAAAGTACGGTTCAAGCGTGAAGAGTGCGGACCATACATCCGTCGAGCGAAAATACGATATTCCACAGTACGGACTGTAAAGTAAAATATTCATCGCAACTCTGGGTTCAAACAGAGGGGGAAGATTTCCACTCTACCAAACTTTTGAATTTAGGGGACTGCACAGTGAAATACGGGCCGGTAAATTGATCAATTCTGGCGCTCATACTAACTGAGAGGTGTACTAAAAACGTGAGAAGACCAGAAAATTATGCTTAGGCATGAACTGAGCATGTAACAAGGGTTAAAAAAAAGGGTCGCCAAAAACTGAGAAAAAATGTCTTCATTCGCAATGAGCGTACATAATCGATTTGCCGCAGATTTAGATTTTTGAGGTAGTCTCGTAACACATTGCATCCTTTTTAAGAGAAATATATTTCGTTGGGCTGAAGAACAGCGAAAAACTTGTCGGGTCTTTCAACAAAGAGGCAGGTGTTTTTTTCTCTTTCACAGCATTCCAAAAACGATCCATGAAGTACCTCAGGCAACAAATGGTTAAAATAAGAACAGTTACAACTTAACCTTCAAAGTGAAATCCTTAAGCCATGATGCAACTGTACTTCTCCATGAACTCTTTGACGCCTTAGAGTGACTAACATCTAATTTCTCCGTACAATATCACCCATGAATCACACTTTAAGGTTATGAGAATAAAGGAAATGATTACCATCTTAAGAAGCTCTTGATTGTGAAACAAATTCTCCTAGTTATCACCTTAGGAAATGTATAAAGAATATGTATGTTGATATTAGGAGGCGAGGGGTTGATAAAAAGTGTTTCAACGATATGTGAGGAATTGTATTATGTGAAGGCTGAGAAAACGGTTCCCATAACGTAATATTTCGCAATCGATGAAATTATCCTTGGCCAAAAATGATAAAATTAACAGCTACAATGTTAACGTTGAAATCAAATCAGTGAGCGATCCTCAAGCTCAACCTCATTTCCTTACTAATGGCAAGGGGTTGAAGAATACGTCAAGAATTATATTACGTGTAAGTTAAAAGTTACAAATGTTTTTGAGGCGCGGACGGAAGCCAGAAGTTAAAACTTCTCATTCCTGATGCTCACTGTACCTTTGTGGTCTGCACAATTTGGTTTTAAGTATTAAAATGACGACTGTACAGTCGATCCATTGACGTCAAAGCGCACGAGAATTGGCTTTATTCTTCTTCCGGTTGCTGTTCGCGTTTCCAGAACGTCACTGCCCTAGTTCTCTAGTTACAGTAAAAAAACAACCTTTAGCTATTTTCTCATTTTTGCGTCAACGTTCTCCTGAAACTTTCAAGTTTGAAGATCGACGTTCATAACCTGATCTTCTGAAGGAACCGCGACTCAAAATCACCTTGAAATAGGTGACGAAATCGCAAATATTAGCAGCCAGTTCAAACTCATCACAGTTTACTCGAAGCCGTTGGCAACGGAAGAAGAAATCAGAAATAACGCATACGGGACACAGTTGTGGGATCGTTGAATTATCATTTTGATAGGTTGCTCGTATAGCGTGATTTTAGTTGTGTCCTCTGACAATTTTGAATTCATTTCTGTTTTCAGTTTTCATCATCCTTTGTCATACCGGAGAGAGTAGGAGAGGAAGTCTTTCGCTTTTTTGCTGAACACGCACGACAGCAGATCGGAAGTCTTAAGTTTTCTCGCTAGACACACGACAGTGGCGCTCAGAGATCACGCATCGTCGCTGCCATCGTTATCGCCAACATGTCTTTGCTTAAGATGCCGCTTGGAGAACTAAATCCTCACTTGATGTGTGTATTGTGTTCTGGGTACCTTGTAGACGCAACAACGATTATCGAGTGCCTGCATTCTTGTAAGTTCACACTGTTTACAAACTGATTTATTTTAATCGTCGATTCTTGTTGTTATTATAGAATGTCTTTGATAGCCAATAAAAATTAGCCGTGCAAACATCTGGTTGCGGTTTGTAAGTAAAGGGGTGCTTGTTGCAATTGTTCAACTCCTATAGCTGAATTTTGAATATTACGTTTAATTATTTATGTACTCTCTCGTGAGATCTAGCCGTCTAAAATATACGTTCATTTCTTTCTAAAATTTCTCAATAAGTTTAAAGTAATGCAATCCATACAGACGTTCCGTAAGTCCACAATACATTGTGTTTACTTTGTGAGTTTCACGGTTAGAGCTGACAAAGTATTAATTTTTGTACCTTTTTTTTCTGTAGTTTGTCGTAGCTGTATCGTTAAATATCTCCAGACATCGTATCACTGTCCTGTCTGTGATGTTGAGGTTCACAAAACCAAACCACTGCTTCATATAAGGTGAGTAACTGTAGAAGACGCTTTGTTTGAATTTTTCCCAAACTACCCTAGGACTGTCCAAGCAGATAAATATATAAGAACTTAACGACGGAAGTCCTCGCTTCGGTCGTTCGTAGACTTTCACCTTTGCGGTCCGTTTTTTCATTCTTGTTTAATTGCAGCATAAACAATCTATCATACGAAAAATAAAAATTATGAATTGTGTGGTTAATTTTCAGCAATGCGATAAAACACGTTGAATAAAGAGTTGTGATCAAAAAGGACTGCAATAAATGTATCTTATCAGACGTTTGGTGTGTAGCATCGCTTAATAATTTTTAGGAGTTGTGTCGTATTTTGACAAGCCCTTAGGGCGATTCAAAATACAAACAACGAGTAAAAACACTCAGCGATACCACAAAGCAAAACCTCTTATAAGTTATTTATTATACAACTGCTTTTATCTTCTTTTAAGTCTTTCTGCTCATTTCTCCAAATAACCATACATTATTATCCAACTGCACAAAGTAGAGTACAAAGAACGCGCGAATGGAGTACAAATATCCTGCGATACTGTACGGTTATTTGGACAATTGGTTATTTCGTACTGTAAAAAAACCTGTTTACCATTCGGCTGCACGCGCTACGCCTCTCTATCCGCTTTTCTTTTCCCGCCTTATGAGAAATGAACAGAGAGACTTCGCAGAAAAAAAGCAGTTGAATAACAAATAACTTATTAGACGTTTTGGCGTGCAGTATCGCTGAGTATTTTTATGAGTTGTGCCCTATTTTTTACTCGCCCTACAGACTCGTCAACATAGGGTACAACTCGTAAAAAATACTTAGCGATACTACACACCAAAACGTCTAATAAGATATATTTCAAAGCGGCGAAACTCAGCAAGCGATGTCCAAATTCAGAATAACTATGCCTCAGCAAGTCCTGAATTTTTCTCACCCTGGTCCGTAGTAGTTGTAGTAGTAGTTCAGCTGTAAAACTCTTGACAACACAAATTTTGCTCGAAATAGCAGGGTGTACAAAATATCGAGGGTTGGGCTTTCAAAACGATATATTTAGGGTACGCGAAAAATAGAAGCTCGAGATGTAATTGGAGATAGAGGGTATTACAGTGTTTTAATCCCTCTTTCTCTGTCTTCTATGCCATGGCAGACCCGACCGACCGCTCCAGGAAATTGTGAACAAGCTTGTTCCAGGATTAGTATATGGTAAGAAGGATTATTATATAAATTATTATCCAACTTCACAAAATAGGGTACAGATAACGAGCGAATAGAGTACAAATATCCTGCGATATTGTACGGTTACTTGGACAGTTGGTTATTGTGTAATGTAAAAAAGGCTGTTTAACCAGTCGGCTGCGCGTGCTACGCTTCTCTATCCACTTTGCTTTTCCCGCCTTATGAGAAATGAACAGAAAGACTCAGCTGAAAAAAAAAAGCAGTTATATAATAAATAACTTATCAGACGAGTTTTACCGTATTTTTACAGCCCGTACGTAGGGGGAGTCAAAATACAAACCACGTGTAAAAATATTCAGCAATACCACAAACCAAAACGTCTAGTAAGATATATATATTGTAATGGCAGTAAAGTCTCATGGACGGCGACAGGCCTTCTCCATCAATCAGGGAGAGAGGAATCTGAGCACAAGTCTTTGCATAGCAGTTTAATCGAGAAATATTTGTTGAGCGCTTTATGATTGAGTGGCGTAAAACCAAACTGAAGTAAACGCAGCAGCCAGCCAGAACTAGAGAAAACATCAAAGATAATCACACCGTTTGAAGTGCTAGAAAAATCTAGTGCTCAAGTCACAATTGGTTTTAGTTTTGATTCTGATTGGTTAAAAAAGTGGTGCGAGTTTCCTAGACCAATCATTGGTTTTACTTCCTTTCGCTATGTGATTGGTCCAGAAACTCGCACCATGATTCTCTCAACCAATCAGCTGCAAATCTAGAAACAATCGAAACTTGGTCGCTTCCGTTTTCCCACGCTTCTCATTTGATTTCGCAAGGAAATCAAATCTTGATCTTGGTCAGCACTCTCGGGAAAATTTGGAACAATCAGCACATCTACATACCACACCTGCGAGCTTAAGCAATCTGTCTAACCTTAGAGAGGTATTTCCTTAATCAAAAGTAACGAGACAGTAAAAAAGTCAGTAAGAGAAATCTTATTGTTTTTTATCTCATTTTGTAATATTACAGACGAATTCAATCGCCGTACAAAATTCGAAGACAAAATAGAAGAGGAAAATTCTACAAACGAAGGTAAGAAGACCACACAGTTAAATGCATGGAGAAATTTGTTGAAATTCGTTTAACATTAATCTTACGTTAGATACATTTAATTTTGGCAAACGGTACATTGCTAGGGCAAGTTAATCCGCCCGGATTGCTAATACCATGCTTTGAAAAACTTGGCCCTGGAGCTGACTCCTCCAGAGTCCACACACCTTAACTGTTGAGGCAATATTGTTTTTAAATGTAAATCTAAGAATAATCTCTTGATATCTTTATTGTAAGAGTATTTAAATTGTCAATATCTTGATCTTGAATGTAATAAGCACAACATCGCCAGAAGAATTGAATCATCAAGGGCAGTTGAAACATGATACTTAGAATTTTTACGAGCTGAGCATCGATACTCTCCTTATTCTCGAAGTATATGCTTAGAACCTTCTTATTTCTTATGTTTTCATAAACTTTTATTTTCAATCAATACAATCTTGACAGGTGAAACTGAGGCAGCGACAACTGATTGTGAAACGAAATCAAAGAACAACGCAGAGGTGAAGATGGAAGATCCTATGTTTATCACTTTGGAATATTACAGGTCAGTTTATATCATGTTCTTGTGTCTATATTTAAACAACATCCTCTATTTAGTGCGAAAATATATACGGATATCTGTTCGCGGATTTATCTGTTCCAAGATGCGAACAGTTTTCCGAGAGCGAAGCTCGAGGAAAACTGTGAACTTTGAGGAACAGAAAAGAGGCTATTGTATTTATTATCCTTCTAAAATTTTGAAACGCCCGTAAAAAATGTTTACGAACAGCTTAAAGTATGCAGCATGGGCTGTTTTCTTTTGAGTGTTCTATGGTGCGACTTAATGAACAAAAAAAAGATTTCTCTTCTGTGGCAACCACAAAACTCTCTCTCGTTTTGAATTAAATTTGAAACGAAGACTTATTGTAGTGGACGTTAGGTTTAAAATGTTTGGGAGTATCGCTTGGGTGATATTCTAGGATATCGCCCACTTTCAGCATGGGGATATTTGGTCACGTGCTTTGTTTAGACCATCACGTGCGAGCAAAAATGTTTGATGGATCATAGTTCTGTTACGGCTGTGTCTAAAAACGTTGGTGAAAGTGATAAAGAGCCCAGGAAAATAACGAGGCTAACAGCAACAAAGAGTCACCTGATTAAGCTAGTTTACTCCCTCGGAGAAGGGGCGATCAAAATTTGCTACCGTAAACTTCAAGTAGTACTGCGGTTTTTATTACCAACTTTTGGTAAAATAAAAGAAAGAAAAAGAAGAAAAAATAAAGATATGATGGGAGATAAAAAAAAAAACGCTTTCTCTGATTATGAGAGTGTAAATTCAAGCTACAAATTCAAGAGTGTGCTAATGATTATAACTTACTTTCATCATTTCCTCTTTTTGTTATTCAACAGGCGTCAAAAAATCTGGAATGAACGCCAGGTTTGTTTTTACTTTCTCACGTACCATTCTTTGACAATCAGTTTGATCACAATTGGGGACACAGCGCTTCATTACACAGCGCCTTTACAGCTCACGCCCTTTAGAGCGCACGCAAACATGAACTCTTTCGTTGCATACGAAATACCGCAAGATTTGCGATGATGTATGTGGAATTCTAGGAAGCTACCTTACGACATTTCAGGAAAATTAACAAAGGGGTGCGAACAAAGCGAAACAGCGCGGGCGGCGGCCTTGAAGTCTTAAGCTGACATTTCTTGGGAAAAAGAGAATTTCAGTTTAAATGTAATACGTAACTCCAGAAAAGAATCGTTCGCCTGAGTATAAAGGCAATAGAACAGAAGAACGAGGATGATATAGTATGGTGATCTTTAAAAAGAATTAAAATTTACGACCTTGAAACTTTTACTTACATTTGTGGGCGTAGACATTCAGTGACGCAGCTTCTTCAAAACTAACTGACTGACTGAAAAACGAGAGACAATGTTTGACCGTATTTATTCAAGTTATGTTCAAAACAACGATTGTCTTCTAGTTATTGTCATCAAACGGCAAAGTACGTTTTTGTATGATGTCTTTCTTTTTCCTCCTCAGATCTTTCCGACTCGTTATCTCAGATGTCCGTCTGCAGTGACTGTCAACGTATTGAAAAAATTCCTTGCAATGAAGTTTGCCATCCCTAACACACATCAGGTAAATAAGTAAATTAGTGAATAAGTAGAAACAGATGAAAAGATAGATGAAGTAAGGGGGTAAGATAGTATAGAAACTTTGGTGCTGCGTCAGTGGGGGGGGGGAGGGGGGTGGTATTACGTGTAATTTGGTTTTATTAACTGAGTTTATAATGTTAATTGGCGCTCGAAACGTCAGCTTTGAAACTCTTTAAGGTGGCCAACTTACATTATCAACTCAGTTGATAAAACCAAATTGTATTTAAAGACGGATTGACTTATTGATTGTCTAACGGACTTATTGACTCTTCGACTGATTGGCCCATCTATGGATCGATTCATTTTGCCAATTTTTTTTCAGGCTGAACTTGTTCGTTCAGACGAGCTTCTTGACGACTCACTGACGATGAAGGAAGTTTCGCAAATATATGGACTCTACTCGAAAGTAAGAAGACTCAGCTAGTTCATCATGATTTACAGCTACACTCATTTTAGCCTATTCAGCACCTCATACCACACGAAAGTTCAGCATTCTTCTATATGACCAAAGAATGCCCAAAAATTTACAGCTAAGTGCGGTTCCATATAAGTATAGCCCTATTTGTTGACGATCTTTGATTTGTAGACTGTTAGACACATAAATGCTGTTGTTTAATTTATCTTATGCCATAGACTCGAATTTTTTTAGCCAATTTTGATTTCCATGTTCTTTTGTTTCAATATAAAAACCTTGTACATGTAGCACAAAGCAAAACTTAAAACTTACTGAACCAGTAGATCAACATCGCATATCAAGATACGTCTGAAAATGTATTTAATATCGCTATCTTTGCGGTTAATGCTAACCAACCATATTTTATCGCTAAAAACAAAAAACAGCAGGATGATATTATACAATCAACATCTTTGTTCCTTGTTTGAAAATTGCAAATGAATTCTTAACCTCTCGGCTGTTCGTGAATGGCACAATATCTTAAATTTTTCAGTTTCTTTTGTTCCCTTGGTTTTTCTCACTGATGGCTAAATCTAAATATTACTGTGTTGCAGTCTTTCCTAGATCTCCAGTACTCTTTCTTGGACGTTCGTAAGGAGGATACCGAAACAAAGGTGAAAGAACCGCCAAGGAAAAAACTTAGAACATGCAACGAAGATGGAGATGAAACAAAAGCAAGCGAACATTTTGTTGGGGCACAAACCAAACAGTTGATTGTGGATGAAAAGGGAAAGGATCCCCAACAGCCTTGTACAAGACTTGAAAAGGATAGTCCCGTAAAACATTCTCCGGAGGGTGTCATTTTACCAACATTTCCTGAGACTCCTCCAAGTTTTGAAGTTGATCCCGAGGAAGAAGAAACGCTCGTACCAGTCTAGAACTTGCGAACTCAGTTGCCCGTTGTTTGCCTGTGTACGCTCATGTGAACGCATTGAGACCGTGAAATAATTTTTCGTTCGACGATCGAAATCATTTCCCCTACAGTCTCTCAAGAAAGCTAAGTTCAAAGGGGGTCAAATCTGTGTGGGGTCTCCAAATCGGCTGGGTAAAAATATTGTGTTTCCAATAACAGAGGTTTCCAAAGGAATCTCTAAGTTTGGTTGAAAGGTATCCTTGAAAAGTACAGAGAACTGATCTCTCTCCTGTTTTACGCAACAATTGATACGCTGCTTTTAGTGTTAAAAGACAAAAAGGTGAAAAAGAGTTTTCTTTAACGTTTCGAGCGTCAGCCCTTCGCCAGAGCGAATGACGAAGGCGTAACGCTCGAAACGTCAGGCCAATTTTCGTTATCAACTCAGTTGATGAACCAAATTCTACTTTTATTACTTTTCTTTATCGAGAGTATCCAAGCTTCTGGAATGTCACAACCACAATAGGATCCCTTTTTATATTTTAGCACACAAAAGAAATGTGATTTATAAATGCTGACCGCTGGACCACCAGAGCCTCAGCTAAGAGATGTAATCTGTCTTCAGGCGTGTACCATTTTTTTCTTTGTAAGAACCTTTTTTTACATGAACATTCAGGCTGAGATTAGCCAAAATTTCAAGAACACACTAAGAACATTACTAGGCTGAGAGTCAATTTTTATTTCGCTCTTTCTTTTGGTTGAAAAGTATAAACTAAATTAAAAGAAATGTAAACAAAACAGGACAAATAACTCAAATACATAAGGACATCTTTAAACATTGATTTATTGAAATACGGCTATACCATACAACTTTAAGAATATATTAAGAACATCTTCAGGCTCAAATTGTAAAAAAATAAAGGATCTTCAGCGCCAGCCCCCATGTTAGACGTTAAATAGACTGTGTTACAAGAAGGCTGGTGAACTTCCTTGGGAAGAAAAGAAAGAAATAAGAAAACCTGTAAGAGTGAAAAACTAACTGACTAAGTTATTTTATTTGAATAATGAAAAAGGCTCCAATGTTTTGTAATGGTTACCACATGTGGATCAATATCAGTATCTGGGCAACTGCCCACCTACCCCTCCCCTAACTCAACAACAGTCAATTGACAACAAGTTAAGGTTAATGTTGGGTTAGGGGAGGGGTAGGTGGGCAGTTGCCCAGATACTGATATTGATCCCCACATGTAATAACAACCAGCTCTGCTTTAACTCGTTGACCTCCTAAGAGTGGCTAACATCTAAATCTCCCTACAATATCACCCGCGAAACACACATTAAGAATAAGGAGATTAAAGAAAATGATCAGAATATCCTGAGTTTTAAACACCCTAGGAAATTAAGAAAGATGTTTTTTCGTCTTGTCACGAGCGTGGGACAAAGAAAAATTCTGAGTCCCCATGAGGAATCGAACCTTAGACCTACGGATTTGCGCTCCGATGCTCTACCACTGAGCCACAAAGACTCTTCGGTGAGCGGGGTCTATTACGACAAGACGAAAAAACATTTTTCTTAATTTTTCACCGAGCTTAAAACTTACCATCTCTACTTTTCTGTCAAAAACCCTAGAAATGTTTAGAGAATATTATGGAGAATGTGCACACTGATGTTAGGTTGTAAAGGGTTGTTAAGTGGAAAAACTCTTTTTAATAAAAATGATGTTTAAGGTTTGTTCCTGCTTTAAACTAAGCTGTCAAAAACCCTAGAAATGTTTAGAGAATATTATGGAGAATGTGCACACTGATGTTAGGTTGTAAAGGGTTGTTAAGTGGAAAAACTCTTTTTAATAAAAATGATGTTTAAGGTTTGTTCCTGCTTTAAACTAAGTCTTCGTTAATCTTGTCGAACCTGTATTTAACCACCTCAACCACGCGTCTCATGTATTACGTAAAGTTGTTAAAGCGTAAGCTTGCAAAAAAGAAAACGAAATTCGGAAGTCCTGGTAACTTTGCCGAAATCATATCTAAAAAACTAAAAATATAAGAAAGAGAAATTCAGGTCAAAGATAAAAGCCATCCCTTCTTAATTCGCTTCCTAAATATTTTCATTGTTTGACAAGCGCTGCTTTTAGAAATATGCGATACACGATTGCCTTGTAATAAACTTTACAAATACTCTCGAGATGTTATTTACTTTCGGATACTATTATCAAACCATTTTACATTTGGCTCTCAGCCGGGCTTCCTAAAGAGAAATTTACATTGGCGTGGTGGCTTTAACGGCTAACGATTAAAATTTTGGTCATTTTACAGCTTAACAAATAGTTTCTATCTGTTGCAGTTTTTTTTTCATGGTTAACATCTTCCACGACTAACGGTTAAAACATGTCAATTTTTACGCCTATCGGCTACTTTTTTTTGCCTTTTTAAGGCTAACAGTCAACCTTATTGAGACCCAGTTCAAGATATCGAATCGTTCTGCTCTCATGTCAACAGTCTGCGGGAGTGAGTGGTTACACAGCATTGACTGTGTAACCACTCACTCCAACAGACTTTATACTTTAAAATATGTTTTAGGAACGTAAAATGAACATTTTTGACAAAGTTTTGCAAAGGTGGAGCTGACTTCCTGAAGTTTTCTGACGTTGGAGAATAACATTGGCATGCGTCTGTTTTGTTTTTCCTTCGTCTTTGCGAACAAAAGGTTTATTCATATCTCTTAATTCAATAAATAATAAATAAATAGAACGACTTTTAGTGACACAAAACACTGAAATGTAATTAAGAAAAGTTCTTACTAAATCGACCAAAGAAACTTCCCAATTATGGATAAAAGTTCCAACTAATGTTTGAAACTAAAATAACTAACAGTCAATGGTCGGTTTAAGGGAAAAATAGATCTGCATGAAGCTTGGTTTTCGTAGGGGACGGAGCCGGAGTCGTAAAAGCACTTCCGACCTGATGAAAATCGAAAATCAGAGTCGTAAGCTGAGTCATAAGCCCGATGGTGTCGGAAGAAACAGAACGGTTTTACTTTCTTCCAATTTCGCTAATGAATCCAACGCTTTTGATCCAGTGAAAACTAGATTGTCTGAGTCCCAAGCAGAAGCGGAAGAACCAACCAATCCCAGTACCAGTTCTCAAGCCCTATGAGTACAGCCTGATATCAAACAAGGAATTACGACGCCGACAATCCAGCTTGCTTTCACTGGATCGTAGACCTGACAAAGTTGTAAGCGACATCGATATCTTTCTTTCGATTCAGTTGGTTTCATTTTCATCAGATCATACTGTTCTGTGCTTCTGATAACGGCTCCGACTTCGACTCCGCCGTAGGCTAAAACCATCCTTAGGAAAAACCCCAAAATTTGATTAAATATCCGTTCAGGCATGGTAACTTTCCGACCGAGAAAGATTATTCATGTATTAATTGCTCCTCGTGAACATGCGCTTGACAGCTAAGCGAAAACCTTTGTATCTAATAGAATATATGAGTGGGTTACATGCACTGTTTGCAAAGCCAACAAACATCGTTGTTAGATCTGCAGTTGGTCCCCCTGTGGTCTTGCCATGAGCAGTCTGCACAATAAGTAATAAACAAAATGGCGACCAACACGCCATGTAAGTTCCAATGACAAGAAGGACTGTTAAAGCTCCTTTTCTAGCTGAAGTAACGTTCGCTCTCGTTTCCAAGCCATTAATTGATCGAACATTTTTTACTTCTGCAGAAATTCTTTTGGACTGATTCGAAACTATTTTGAATATCTTGAGGTAAACACAACACATGATTAAAACCGCTGCCCCATACGTACAGCAAACCACTGAGGCAGTGAAAAAAACAGCTCCTTTTCCACGCAGCCATTCCGTCTCGATACATTTCCCGATGTAAGGAATAAAGCACTCGTAGGTAACCACGCCGAACAAAGGCGGCAATGCCCATAATGTCGAATATATCCATAACAATAAACAAGCACCGCGAGCTTTGTTCTTGGTCACCACTGATGAATAAACGAGGGGACGAGAAATCGCGACGTAACGGTCAACAGAAAGCAGCGCTAGATGCATTATAGATGAAATACAGAACGAGAAGTTTCCAAAAGCATTTAGTTTTCTCAACACTCGTCCATAGCGCCACTTCCCCGCCACAACACTGTCTATCGCGCCTGGCATGACAAGTAGGCCCACTAAAAGATCGGCAACCGCCAGCGATACGATAGCGTGTTTGTTTGCTGGCATAGCCTTTAGGACAATCATCCTAACCAGTGCAACGATGACAAAAGCGTTTCCAACAATCGTGGCCAGGTTGATTGCAATCATGATAATGGTAGTTAAAATAACAGCACTTGACGGCCAACTTGAAGTCACTAGGGAGAAATTATCGCCGCTGCCGGTGGCCAGCCCGGTACAGCAAAAGTTTGTGAAATTTCCTGACATTTCGAACGTATCTCAGACACTAACTCCTCAAGTGGTCAGAGAATAATCCAGTTTCGGGCGCTTGGCATTTCAGCAATTGATTAATCCTGAAGCACTGCTGTATCTGAACACTCCCGATTAGTTGTCACGTTTCCGACTTTGTTCCTTAAAAGAGGTGTTTCGTTATGCAAAAGTATTTATATTTGCTCTTTGATTGGCTGATTTAAGTCTATTCATCCTTTCAAAGTCGTTCTTTTTTAACTCTCCACAGTTCTATTTTTCTCCTTTCTTTTCTCAGTGTAAAGTATGGAAGGCAGAACCGCCCTGAGCAACTCCTAACCTGTGCAATGCCTCTGGATAGGAGCACAGCTCTCAGACTTGCCTTGGGAGTTCAGTCAACGACCGCGCTCCAAGAATTCTTGCTTCATTCCGAGAATAGGAACTGAACCATGAAGCGTAAATTAAGTGCTTATTTAGCAAAAACGTAGGTGAAAGCAACACGTACGCTAATGAAGCATTGTATAGTTTATTTATAGACTGAATTGGAGGAACACGTTTTTAAGTTCCACCAAACATCTTTAGGAAGAGTGACTTCGACAAGGTTATTTCTATTTTGATACTGACACATATGTTAAAACAATTTATTTGCCGTAAAGTTTCGAAAAGGGGCAGATTTAACCGCCAAAAACTACATACAGTTACTCAAACAGTTATTCAGTAGAAAAGGGACTGATTTGAACAAGAGCTACGAGAAGAAATAAAGAGATTGTCAGTTTTTTTTAGTCAAGAATTAGAATAACACTTACCTCTATATTTCAAAACTAGTTACCTACTTGAAGTCACTCTAGACCTTCGCGGGTTGGTGCCTTCACGGAAAGGCCTGCGCGCGCACTTTCTTTCAACAAACTAGTATAAACTATAACTCTTTGAAAGTCGATGAAATCATAAGCTATTTTGATTTTCCTTTTCTAAGACAAAGAAAGCATCCGAGTTCAACCATGATTAAGTGCAGTAAAAATCAAAGATAAAAAATCAACCCACTTTCAATAGTTGTTCTTTCAACTTTACTCACAACCTTTTCCTTGTTTTCGCACCTATTGTCATGGAGCTTTTTTTTAAGTTCTTCCACTCGTTGAAAGCCGTTAATCACCGGAAATTGTCATCTTTAAGACGCCGAGTGCCGCCGTTGACTTTTTTTAATCGTTTGTTGGATCACAAAAATCTTTAAAGTTTCTCGCTCACGCTCCGCTCGTTGGGGTATATCTCACTGATGGTGGGAGAAAGTATTCAGTGGTAAAACCACTTTGGGCCAGTTTGATGAAAACATATTTCAGCCAACTCAGGGTCAGAGTAAGTTCTCAAACAGCTAAGCAGACAGTTTTTAGTCTTTCTTACAATTCATTACATCCAGTTTTGCCTTACTCTAAGATAGTATACCGCAAACTGTTACAGTCAAACCTCGATTATCTGGACCTCGATTATCCAGACTCACCTCTCTAGTCCTATTTTTAATAAATACCAGGTTACTTTTGGCAAATGTCAACAATGATGTACAATGATCTATATGATACGTATTCATTTTTAGTTTTGGCTCATTGATATTCATATTTTTGATCATCCGGACTATTCAGCACAGTTCCCACGAGTCCAGAAAATCGAAGTTCGATTGTAATACAATAAACGCTGCTCAGGGAGCCGGCTCCTGACGCTTTTATGACAGAAAAAGCGAATATTAGTATAATTTTAAACCCTGGATTGGCGCTAACCGCCTTCGAGTAACATGACCCTCCGAGACATTTTTACTCGGCTCCCTCTAGATGTCTTTCTGGTGCGGTTAGCTGTTGAGATTCTCTTAACTTAAATTATCCGACAGAGACTTGCCAACTCAAACCCAAACCCTGCCGTCTACTAAATGAAAGGAAGCTCAGGATATTTTTCTTCCGCGAGGAAGCCGCCAAAGAAAAATCAAACCCTTGTAACTAGTCATGATGACAAGTTCTCTTGGACAGTTCATACGAAGGAACAAGAAAATCTTAAATATTATGTTCTACGCGGTGAGTTTGTAAGCAGGGCAATCAAGACGATGGCATTCATTTGCCACACGAGTATTTGACTTAAGCGCTAAAGGATAAGACTTGACTGATATAAATTGTTCAAATTTTCATTTCTCCATATACTATGTGCTTTTAGCAAATTTTTCTTTATCACTATCCCCTGGTAAAGGCTAGACTTCTTAGCCGAAACGATGGGATTTTTTCAGAACTCTTTACCAATATCACGATTTTATTTAGTTAGGACACAATAATTACGGCAGAAAATAGAGAGCGATAATAAAGAAATACAAGAGGGGAATATAAGAAGACGCTTGTGATCCTGTTTTTGTTTTTTTTTTTAAAAAAAAAAAAAGCCTTTCTGGTGTTCCTTCCTCGTCGCCTTTATTTTCATCTCACTGAGCTGACGCACCCCGTGTACAAACTAAACGCTTGGAACACCCCTTGAACTCCTTGAATTAACGGGGAAGTTGTCGGAAACTAGTTGCAGGGACGTGTACCCTCGTGCGTACCGATCTGTCGATTCATGACACGCAGTGATCACGTGCTCCTCGTGTGACGTCATACGGGCGCATTTATCTGTTTCAAGGCTGGCATGTCATCAACATTCGGGGGTGCATAGGGAAAGGTTGGTGTTTTTCCATTTTGCAAAAAGAGTCCATCGACACTATTTTGTAAACTTGGTACTTTGCTTTTTGATTCAGTAACAGTTTCGTTTCTTGGTAAGAGTTCTCTTTCCGTCATTTCTTTAAGTTTCTTATTTCTCTTTTTCGTCTTCTTAATCTTGATCTTTTTCCATGGAGAGATGTCTAATTTTACTCTGTTTGGTATAGAGGGTTCTTCTGTTGTCGAGTGTCCCAGGATAGCATACTCTAGATCAAGAAAGGACTGAGGAAAAGTATAACAAAAATTTCTTAGCCCTCTGATTACTGAGAGTAAGCTCTGACGAGGGGCTAATGCTCGAAACGTCAGCTTTTTTATCCTTTACGGTGGCCAATTTACGTTTTCAACTCTACCCTAAATTACCTAATTAAAAAGTAATTAGCATCTAATTTCTCCTTACAAAATGACCCCTCAGTTACTCACGAGAATAAAAAAAAATGATCACCAACTAAAGAGGCTCTTGATTGTTAAACGAATTCTCCTCGTCAGCACCTTAGGAAATGTATAGAGATCAGTATGGAGAATGTGCAGACTCGTGGTAGGGTGTAAAGGGATAGTCAGTCAGTCTTGCAGTTGTGGGAGGAGAAAATTCAAATTAACCATTCAGTGATTAATTTTTGTATAAAAATTGAAAAATCTACAACTGTCTTTGCTAAAAATTTTGACAAGCAACGAAGTTTCGATGCCAGCCTTAAGAACAATTTCATCAGGTTAAAGTGGATAACATTTATTTTCCGTTGTTTTCGTAAGTCTTATAAATTAATTTTCTATCTATTTCCATTACAAATCTTTGCCCAACAACAAAGTTAAAAACTGGCAAACCTACCTTAGCGTATAGCCCGTACATCCGGGAAACTTCTCTCATGGTCAGGTGATCGTCTAGTATTTCATCACTACGGATCATTTCAACCTTGGATGCAAAATGAGAACAACAACAAAAATCCAGTTAAGTAATAAGTATTTCTGGACTACAATTTTATGGGGATGGTTTAAACGCACACTGTAAAAATATCAGCTCTTCTCCCATGATGTCAAAGTGATCGAAATTTATTTTCCTGTTTTCTTTTTTCTTCGATCAAGCCGTTTACTGTTGTTCAATCTTGACGTCATACGAGCTCATTCTTTTTAATGATATAAATCATTCATTTGAACTGCGCTTTCGGAAATACCGACCCACAAATTGACTCAACTCAAACGGACTCAACTCCTAAGAGCGCAATGGCTCATTACAGTTGACAATCATCCCTATTTTCTCAGCATGATGCAACAAGGACCATCGATATAGTAAAATAACCCAATACTAGATTTTCGCGTACCGCAAGTTACCGGGGGCTTCAATAAAAGGTGGTTATCGGCGGTCTATCTCCGCCTGAAAGACCTCTTGGACCGTCTTTTTAGCTCGTAAGCACTCTTTTTTCATGCCCAGAATGCTGGAAATTACATTTTCGAACTTCTGGATTTCAAATATTTCCCGGGGAACTTGCCTCCACACCTAACCCCCCTCGGAAGGGGCTTTATGACCCCATTTCCGAGAACAGCCGCCAATTACACCATTGACAGCCGTTTAAGAAAAAAGCTTATGAAACCCCTGAAATGCCCCTGCCTTCTTCCCCCCCCCCCTCCATCAGCAATTCGTAAATTTTCTTGGATGGTTTCTGGTATCCATGGACACCGCTGCCAACCTTTTGTGGAAAGAGGCGTCTTAAGAGTTAAACGTATATGGTGTCTTATCCAAGATCACAATGCAGTGATCTAGGACACGATTCGCAGAACCTGTCGATCTCGACTGCTGGACCCCTTGTCTCTGACTTAAGAAAGCAATGAATCAACAGCAAAATAACTGTTAACCTGATGCGTGTTAGGTATGGCGAACTTGGCTACAAGGAATTTTTTCAGCACATCAACAGACACCGCAGAAGGGCATCGTAGATAACGAGGAGGAAAAATCTAGAAAAAAAGTCACATGACAGTTGTGTGGTTTTAATTAGGAACAACAATCTGTCCTCTTTTGATGTGAGATAAAACAGCGGTCAGTCTTCGCGCATATGTGAACTAAGTTGCGAGCTGTAATCTTTTTTTGCGAGACAGCGGTTGTTTCTAATGCTTTCCTTCGAAATTGGCTGACCAGGTTGATCTCTTCGCGCATGCCCGACGTTCGACCGCTGTGTTCACACAAGCGTACACAGAGGCATAAAGTGTGCGGTGATTTACTAGATGCCGTAAAACTTGCGACAGAAGACGTTATAATAGTAAAGCAGCAGCATATCAGAAGAAAGGCTTTTGAAATTCAACACTACTGGTGCCACGAGTTCAGCAAGGAATGTCCAAATATCCTTCCCTGCCACATTTCGTCCCAACGAGATGATGAAAAGATGAAAATAAGCTCCGTTTCGAATTTCCTACTGTCCACCATACCTGATTTTCCGACCAGTTTCTCTTGCTCCTGCACAGAGAGAAAGAGGATCCAAAATGAAAATTGTTTAACGTGTATTGTTTGACTCACAGCAATCCAACACGAGCCACAGTGAAACAAAGCAGCTTTTGTCTGTAAGCCTTACCTGTAGTATTCCAGAGTGATGAAAACTGGATCATCCATTTCAATCTCATTTTTCTCCGTGACTTCATTCACGGCCTCGTTTTCCTCTAAACAAGGGAAGAAAAGCGTGCACGCCGTCTAACCGTTTACTCTGCTTCCACGCTAAAGCTGAATTCGCTAATAAATATGGGTAACAACGTAATTTCGAGTGCAATTTGGCGTTAAAATTTTTCAAAGACAACAAAATTGCACGAGCCCATTGGGCAAGTGCATCTTTTTGTTTTATATTATTTCACTGTTTCAGTATATAATAAAACAACTTTTCACATCAGCATCGGCGGCTAGAGGTGGGTATCTACCCGACCGCTTCATAACGCGGCTTGGTAAATCGGGAGCTTAAGAAAACCATGACGGCAACGGCAACGTGAACGTCAATAAAAAAAAGGGTTTAGAAGCAGAACAATGGCTGCGCGCGTGCATTATAAATCTTTGTAAATTTCTATGCGTCCTCGGCAAAACAACAAGGTGAAATGACCAAACTTTGCGTTGTGTGGAGAACGTGAAGGACGACGGATAATTTTTTTAAAATTTCTATTGCTAATTTAAAGCCGTGTTCCATATTCAGTTTCGAGATAGTTTTGACAGCGAGAAACAAACTAAATAACTTTAGAGTATCGCGAGATTCTTAGGTAAAATATAAGTTCATTTTTGTCCTCAGCGTAGTCACGTTGAAAACAAAATTTCGAGATAGTTTTGACAGTGAGAAACAAACTAAATGACTTTAGAGCATCACGAGATTCGTAGGTAAAATATAAGTTCATTTTTTGTCCTCAGCGTCGCCGTCGTCGTTTCTTAAACTCCCTGATATCCACCACTAGCCACCGTGGCTTCGATTCGGTGATTAGCTGTTAATTAACTGTCACATCGAGATAAATGTTTTCTCAGCCTGAAGCACTCTCTCGGTTTAATTTTGATCGAAGACGACAAGGTGTAAAGGTATTTAAATCATTTATATCAGTAAAAATTACCTGGCGGCTTGTTCTCTTCTCGTTGCTTTTCTTCGAATTCATTTCTAAGCTTGAGCTCAGCTAGAAAAATTCAGAGCAGAATTTAAACAAAGCAACAAGAATTTTTCTAATGATGAGAAGGTCTTCGCTACTTGACAGAAAGCTTAACACTTCTCGGGCGTTGCGATGGCCGGCTGAACTGACCGGCCAGGGATTTGTCTTTGCCAGACGTGATAAAGTCAATAATACATATGTGAAGTACTACTGACTACTTTTCAAAGATAATTCATGTGAGACGTTAACTGCTGTCGGCATACTTTGCAAGCATGTCGTAGAAAAAGCTGCCGAGTCCCAATCCTGAGTCTGTAACATGCGATGGGGAAAATAAACGAAAACCGTCATATATGTCCAATACACACCGAGAGATTCCGATGGAAAACTTTTTTTTTTTCAATTGAATAGGCAAAATTCTATTCCTGACACCTTCCAACGGAAGTGAGATAACCGGAAGTCATGACGCGAAAGAGTATCGGAAGTCAGATGAACATCAGAGAAGGCAGAAATATTGTTCGATGGATTCCGATGGAATCCATTTGTCGGATGGAATCCGACTGAGTCAATCAAAATCCACTGGAGTCCATCCGTGTCTATCGGAATTACCGGAACCGTCTCATTGAAAAACTTTTGCCCTACGTAAAAATCACCAAATGTATAATCATAGCGCAAAAGGATTGGATCTCATGAACTTTGCCCTGAAATTTCCTTGTTATTTGACATAGTGCATGAATTCCTTTCAAACTGTAGTTCCTTTGTCACTTGTTGCTTCTACAACCTTTGCTGTATAGTTCAAAATAATTTTGTTGGTTGTAAATAATAGAAAAGTCACGACAATGTTACATTACCTTGATACAGCCCAGGAACGAGTTTAAAGACAATTTCTTGGAGAGTTCGGTCTGGCCTGAAAAAAAAATCACTGTATGATTTTTGGTCCTAACGGAGAAGATTTGTTATTGAACAGGTTTTAACCCTTCTAGACTAAAATTACTTATAATTCAACTCAGCCAAGTTTGACGTCTCAGCTATTGTCATCTTTTTTTTTTTTAACGAGCTTCATGTTATCTTTTCAAATACAATTAAGCTAAGCTTTTATTGTCTTATGGCTTAATTAGTCTTGCTCTATTCCCGATCTCTCAGATCATTATCTTAATGAATAAAGGGGTAAGTTTTTCAAATTGTCGTGCTGCGTCGGTGAGGAGCAATAAACCACAATTTGTATCGATTTGCCGGCGTATATGAACCACGCGGGATGTTGGGAAAACACGAGAAAAGCTTGTAAGCCACGAGGTGCAGCCAAACATGTCAACTTTTCCTTCTCGGCGCGCAGTTTAGGGAATTCTAGACGAGAATATCTGAAGTTCTCTCATTTTAACCGCGCAACGAAACTGAAATAGAGGCTTAAAACAGCAATCAGTTGGTTAAACTACATTTGATAAAGAGTTTCTGAAGCTGACGTTTCGAACGTTCGTCTGTCGATCTACATCGATGCAGAACTAAACGCGTCTTATAACTGCTTCTTTATTTGACCAGAAAAACGATTCTTGTTTGTTGCTTTCGCAACTTGCAGGTTTTCCGGAAATGACGATATTCATCATCACTCTTAACCCTAGGATTTCCCTACTTTTAGATAGATTTTCGGTACAATCTAAACTCACTAGGAATGAACAGCGCTTTATGAAGTTTACAATACCTTGATGCTAACCTGATATTTAGCAGTGGTTTAGTCTTGTGGACTTCAACATCACAAACAGGACAGTGATAAGATGCTTGGAGATATTTTACAATGCAGCTGCGACAAACTGAAAAAAAAAAAAAAATAAAATAAACAGATAAACAAACATAACTGAAACAACCAGACTTAGTTCGGCTGCGAACCGTTTCAGCCAAATAACTTAGTTTGGCTCGATTGTTTTTATCAATTTGGGCTACCAAATGTTCCTTTAAACACATAACGCAAATTTAAACGAGTATTTATGGTGAAGTGTTAGTGTTTTTGTAGAAGATTACAATCCCGCAATCCGATTAGGCTATCATACTAAGCCGGAATAAAACCGAAGCCAAATGTGGTTTTAGACCTGTAAAACTTTTCCCTTCGAGTTCAGTACCGTCCAATGCTAGCTTTCGGCAGCACCACGAGAAGATGAAAAAAAAAAAAAAAACTCTCTGATGAAGCAATTCTGACAGATATTCGCTGATCAAAAAATTCCGATGATTATCATCTGCCAACGTAGAGTCAATTTATTCAATGGAGCTTCAAGTTCCGTGTTCCTGTAAGACTTCCTTGTTGCAGGAATTTTTATCGTATTTTGCAAACAAACTGCTATTGATAGGCACTGGTCTTCGAATACCTGAAAATTTAAGGTAATCTTATACTGGCGAAGTAAATTAGGGAAAGGATGAGAGAAACTCTTAAAATTGGCTTAAATTGTTGCGGTGATTAGAGGAAAGGTTTCAAACAGCCCTAAGTCTAGAATCGGAGTAAAATTATCAATTTTAGGTTCTTAGCGAGAATTTGCCATTTTAAAATTTGCTACTATACTTTTTACCATGTACTACCGTTTTACTTACAAGAATGCAGGCACTCGACAATAGTTGTAGCATCCACTAAATATCCACCACATAACACGCACACAATGTGAGAGTTTAGATCTTGGATCTTCACGGACCGTAACATCTTCCGTCGAAATTATGTCTTCCACTTCCTTCATAAGACAAGAAAAAATTCTTCAACATAGGAAGCGACACCATCAGTCTCTTTAACACGACCTAGCCATACTTCTAAGGAATGATGGTAAACAGCGATTTAAATTTCTATAAGAGAGCTACACGAACCTTAGCGGCCACGAAGCCATGATTCAACCGCCACAAGCTAATAAATTCACTTCAGTGACAACACAGTGACAGCGGAAGAGTTAATTCAACTGAGGCAAGGCATTTTTGAATTTTTTCCTTCAAAGATCCGGATACGCTTCTCTATCGTTGATAAACTTTACCAACAACAAGACCGTCAGAAAAAGCCGGCATCATCGGTTAAAGTGCGAGTATAAATATCATACCTGCCAGCTGAATTAGCTGGACATATATTTCCATACACGCAGAAAGGTCGACAAGAAATATAATTTATGAACATCGATAGACAAACTTTGAATCCAAATGGTAGAAAAACTAGGGCTAAAATCTCTGCAATGGAACTTAAATCATAAGCCTCGCCAGGCACTGAATAATTTCGCCAAAGCAAGAGATGCAATACGATTGTGAAACAGAATTATTCTCGTCGAAACAGAACTGAAAATCATGTTTTTTAATAAAACAGGCCTTGGCTTGTATTTAATTCTATTCACAATATTTTTTCTCTCTAGAGCGATGATAAATAGCACGGAAGTTTCGACCACTAATCTTTTGTAAAGCCTAGTTGCTTAATGTTTTTTCTCATTTTCTTGAAGTCTGCTTACCTTTGAACTGAGGACTAAACGGTTCTGACGTTCTAAATATAACGATGTTATTTTCATTTAATTTTACAGCTCCTAAGTGCCATGATTTTCCACGAGCTTTATTAAAACGGGCTGCATAGCGGACGGAATTCGTGAGAATTTTCAGCAGCGAGATCAGTGTTTGCTAGCGGCTCTATTAAGGCTCCGTCGCCTTCATTTTATCGAATATCAGAAAAAACAAACGGCAGAAATCACACCTACAAAAAAGCCAGCTATGCAGGCTACTGACAAATTTAGAATATGATCCCAAAGTATAGGGTTCAAGTACACGTGTCTGCAAGCTTTCTCTTGCACTCGATCTCTTTTACATCAGTTGACGAGCCTGTAGAGTGGATCTCGGCCAACGAAGTGATTTCACGTACTGTAAAGAGCCTAAGCTTAATTTTGGCGTAGTTTTTTTAGTGTAGATTTATTACCCTAAGTCTTTTATTAGGTATGTGCAATTTAAGTGCAATGGGGGCATTTGGTTTAGTTGTACTTGTGAAGATGGTTTGGAACTGATATAGATCACAGTTCCGCGGTTCAGTAATATGTTCAAGATTTTATCATGACAGGTAAGCATTGGGTTCGACATTTGGCCAACATTTCTGGCCTGAAAAGTGTTTAGTTCTTAGACTGTTTTCTAGCTATTTGAAAGCCGAAGGTTAAAAACATAGAAAATTTTTAATCGTTTTGTATTAACCACTATCAACATTAAGTATAAATGTTTATCGATTGCGTTTGGAAGTCTGACCGTATTTAGCGGAGGGGCCGTAAAGGACCTCAGGTGACAGCAGACGAAAGCATGGGAAACAAAATAAGACAGGAAATCCAAACGAAACCTCGATATATCTATCAAAGGGCAGCAATTAAAGGACAAGCGAGCTTGAAATTCCTTGTATTGTTGTGCGACTTGAATTCTTTACAAACGAAGCGCATAATTTTCAAGCCCGAAATTTATTCCAGTAACGGAAAGTTGGAACATGCATTCTGGTCTCTCTCTTTCGGTTTCAAAAGAATTTACGGCAGAGCCCAGAATTGTTTCCAAGCTCGGAGCCCATTAAGATGACAAATAAAACATCATTATCGAAAATAGGAATATTACTTGCGACTCACAGAAAATCTACTGTCTAAAAAATTTGCCACATCGCCAATATTCTCAATCGGGAATCAGTAGCTCTGCCAATCGGCGAAAATAAGGTTGTAATTTTGTTCGTATCCGAGCAGAGCATTTACGATTTCCAATCTTCTAAATTGTCTCTATTTGTGAGATAACTTTTCTAAGTGATGATAGAATTGTATTCGATGAAATGTCCATTTCGCCGAAAGAGTGCGTTAGATGTATTTGGTCTGACGCATCTTGGTCACGAAATGATCTGCATTGCGGTCCGATAACTGAAAATAACGCAACATTTTAAAGAACAAATATACGACCAAAATCGCTTCAATCTGAAAAAAAATACTTTGCATCAAAAGTTAAATAATTTATCTAACGTCTCTGTGAAAATTAGGCTAAGATTCTCGATATAACTTAAGAAATTACCGTGTTTTTCTTGACAATTTCTTGATGGCTTCGAGTTGATTTCAAATAGACACACGTTGCTGTTGATATGCTTAATCACGTGACAGTCGCACCAGTCTCCCCTGAGGTGCATAGAGTGTAAACATCGATCTGTTAGATGCAAAACAACTTTCAAAAATTAATGTTGTTTTTTTAGGTTTTAGCGGCAGTTGGGAAATCAACTAAAGTTAAAGGTCAGTATTCTCCATAGAGAGATTTTTTCAAATATTGCGAAAACGAAATATTTTGAATCTGAGACGAGAAATATTTATGGATGACTTGCATGTTCACGATAAGCCCAGCCGTGTAAAACTAAATAACTAGGAAGAATCGAAATTGAAACTCATCCTTCTTAGGATTGAAATATGGTTACTGATTATTTCTACCATTTCAAGTTTCTTGGAACAAAGTTGGTGAAATTTGAGGTAAGGCTTAAGAGAACGACGGCACATGTTCACCCTGCCGAAAACCACTATGGCCATCACTGTGGACGAGTTTGAAAATAAAATATATGATTAAGAAAACGATAAAGGTCTGCATTAGGAAAAATATATAAAAACATATAAGGGAAATGAAAATTGGCTTGGAAAATGCCGGCCGACTCGTAGTCTCGTAGTCAAGCTACGGTCTTGAGTTGCCGCATAACCACCGTGACCTTTTAAGTTACATAATTAATTATAGCCACCTCGGTAGTATTATTGATAAACATATCATATTTTCCGTAGAGAGATAATCTTTCTATATCGGTTTCTCAGTTGTTTTTTTCTTTACCTGCATGCCCTAAATGCTTAGCTTTGTGTCGATATTTTAGATTATGTAAACATCTTTCACTTTAATCCGGCACAAACTAGTCAACGTTTTTATTCGATTTACTGTGTATATTTTTTTTCAGCCTTTTTCCCCAATATCTATCAAGCCTTGAACATATCAATTGGTGCAAAAAGTACAGCTTTCTCACAAAATGACTAGGTGATAAAATTCAGTGGACATTTGTTCGATATCAACTGATTAAGTGTTGTTGGACCTCAAGTACTTTTGTGTTAAATTATTTCTTCTGTCTAACTTTTAACTTTTAACTCCAAATCTTTTATTTTTTATATGTATTTTTTTAGCGTTTCGACGTTAGCCCCTTGTACAGAGCACTCTGACGAAGGGCTAACGCTCGAAAAGTCAGCTTTCTAAACTCCCTACGGTGGCTAATTTTCTTAATCAACTCAAATTATTTCAATCTTACCGCCGCCAATACGGCATCACAGATTCTTAAGAAACTTACCCCCGCTATAATATTCAGTCAAGGCCTGGATATTGTATTTATTCCAAATCTAAATTAAACTATGCCCCGAGGCGCAAGAATTTGCATCGTTTTTTACTTATCTCGAATTAAACTACTGAAAATGACCATTAATAGATCCATGATGATATTTTGGCTTGCTTTCTTGAGTTTCACTGCTCTTCGAGTGATATCCTCCCTTCTCAAAAAAAATTGTCTTCCATAGGTGAGTTCTAACCGAGGCGGCCAAAGAAGTGACGAAGCAAGGAAGCAAAGTAGTAGGGACATAACAAAGAGGGGAGGGGGTGCCGAAGAGGAGGAGAAAGGGAGGGAGGGGTGGAGAAGAGAGCAAGAAAGCAGGCGAAAAAGCCGCGAGAAGGAAATGAGGAGATGAAGAAAGTGAGAAATGTAGTTGAGAATTGCACTTGTAGAGACAACAAAGAACGCGAGAAACATAAGCTATCATCAGTTATTGTTCAGCGCGCAAGAAACAATTTTTAATGTTTTTTTCTCTATATTCTTGTTCAAACCTTTAACGATGACAATAGATATGTTTTCGGAAGAAGGGCCTGAAGCAAAGATGGAGACTCCCATAGAGGTTCATGGAGGAGAAGCTCAAACATCTTCAAAAAATCTCGCCATAACTACTCCAACGTAGAAAGAGCTTTTGTTCGTTTGAATTGGATGGCGCCATTCGATGATAAGTGCTAAAAAATTATTGTAAGGGTCCCGAACACTTTTCCAAATTTTTCTTTCAGGTTCAAACCATGGAAACTTACCATTTTGACGGAAAACCCGGTTAGCAAAGCAATTTGTGATCGCATTATCAATCGATCACGCGTTGTTCACGTAACTTTATGCTAGAGAATCGATATGTTGCGAACACGGCACGTGATCAAGATTCATTGGGGGTGTATCGGGAAATGTTGGCAAAATGTCATTTTTGATCAAAGGTTCGTCGTTGACTTCTTCCGGTAAACTTGGAAGTTCAGTTTTTGATTCTGTAACAGTATCATTTCTTGCTAGTAGTTCTGCTGCTATCATTTCTTTCAATTTCTTATTTCTTCTCTTTTTCTTTTTAATCTTGATCTTTTTCCATCGAGTAATATCGAGTTCTTCTCTTGGTGGTTTGGTTGGTTCCTCCTTTGCTCCCACTTCCAAGATGGCGTATTCAAGATCCAGAAAGGACTGTGGGAATATAATTGAAATGTCAAACACTATTTGGAAGAAGCCACTAAAGAAAAATAAGTACATCTCGGTAAGACATTCTATATACTGAAGTCAGTCTGACAGTGGTCAACCGATTTACAGTATTATTCATTATGCCACTTTTTAGTACAAGGTGTTTTAAAAGAGTGTTTGTAAGTTGATGTCTTTTAAAAATCATCTAATGCATTTCTGCATTTTGCATGTATGCATATAATACAACTTTATCTTTTTCTTATTGTATATTATAATTGAGTTTCTAAATAACGCGCATTCTTATCGGCTGAAACAGCGTACTTGCCAGAATACAGATGGTCGATGTAGTGGAGTCACGCATCACAATTTTTACAATGGCTAACCAATTCCCTGAGTTCTCTCACGTTTTTTTCTTTTGTTTACTCAGATATCTCGTACAACCAGGAAAACGACTTTTAAAAGTAGAAAGGAAAGCCTCTACTTCTTCTCGTGTTTGCTCTACACTCCTTTCGTTCTCCAGTCGCTTTACACAGAGTAGAGCACCTTGAAAGTTCCTTTATTTGTTAATACCTTAGCGTATAGCCCATATATCCGGGACACTTCTCTCATTGTCAGCTGACCGTTTAAGATTTCATCACTGCGGATAATTTCAACCTTGAAAGAAATATTACCCAACAGAAATTTAAAGATACTTTCCATTTTTTCATTCGGAAAAATATTCCATACAAAGGATTAAAAGCAAAATTAAGGAGGTCAAAAAAAGTACCTGATGTGTGTTTGGAATGGCAAACTTTGTTATTAGAAATTTTCTTAATACATCGACGGTTACCGCAGAAGGACATCGGAGATAACGAGTAGGAAAAATCTGGACGAAGAAGGTACAAAAAAAAAAAAACCATCTTAGAATCAAAACGATAAAGATGAAATGTTTTGCTTTATTAAAATCACTAACAAGTTTCTTCCCATACCTGATTTTCTAACCAGTTTCTTTTTCGCCTTTAAGGAAAAGGAAAGAAAGTAAGAGACAAGAAAGAAGGTCCTCAACAGATCGGAAAAGGAGAACTCATTGCAATGATGGATTGTTGTTTTTCATCGGTTCAATTGTTACCTGTAGTATTCCAGCGTTATACACACCGGATCCTCCATCTCAACTTCCTTTTTATCCTTGATATCACCCGGAACTACGTTTTCGTCTGAAAAAAGGAAAATTGGCTCAAAGGATAAGGAGAAGTAGGACAAGAAATGCTTCGTCTTCACACCTCATTTTCGAGAGACAAATATTACAATTTAACTTTACCCTTACACCCTAACCAAGAAGTCCTTTTACTGAAAGACGCGGACTAAGAATGTTTTGCCAAACAAACAAACACGTAAATAAGCAAACAAATAAGCATGAGAGCAGACAAACAAGCAAAAACGCAAAAAAGCAACGAGCAAAAAAGGAAACAAGCAAACAAGAAACCAAGAAACTAATCAAAGAAGCAAACAAGTAAACACAAACAAACGCAAACAAACAAACAAGCTCAAAGTTATTTCGTATTATCAACTGAGTTGATGACGTGAATTAGCCACTGCTAAGAGTTTCAAAGCTTTGAAACTCGTAGCAGTGGCTAATTCGCGTTATCAACTCAGTTGATAATATCAAATTACCATGTTATGCTCTCCCCCTGACGCAGCACCACAGTTATTTTCGAAACTTACCCCCTTCAATCAAACAGTCAAAGTTAAACGAGCAAACAAATGCCCTCATGAACAGATGACGACACTATGTTGAAAGGGGCTAGCTTCTTAAAAACCCTTCAAGGAAACAGTTTCATTGCATTTCCAATCGAGACTCGATGAATTACCTGAAGTTTTGTCTTCTTCTCTTTCTTCTCTTTGATTGTCTTCGAAGTCATGTCGAAGCTTCAGTTCAGCTAAACAAATTCGGGATTGAATTTATTTTAGATATACAGTATTGGATACTTAAAGAGCCGATTTATAAGTTTGAAGATTTTTGTTTCAAAATTCTTAACTTCGAGAAGTTTGGTGGTACGACTAAGAAGCAAGGTTAAGAGAAACGCCTTGCTGTTGGTATCGAGGAAAGTTGGTTCAGCCGGCGCGCAGTTCTTTATGGAGGGCACAAAAGTCTCAACCCGTCAGCTATTTAGGTTTTATTTATTTTCTTGTTCTCTGATCTGCCAGAACTCATAAAATGGAAGCTTAGGAGTTTCTACGTCAGTTTCGCAAAATGCGCTTGTCGCGCTTGCGTGCCATGATGCTTGAAGGTACTAGCACCATGCATGGCTTAGTAATTGACGCAATTTTTCCCGCGCAATCACTCATGTCGATGTTCGTGGCATCAATTCTCCCCTATCAAACTTCAATACTCGTGGGTGTCGAATGTAATCCGTGATCGCTTTGGTTTTGGAACAGTACGTTTTTGGTACCAGAGTTTTGATGATAACAAAGAATTACCATACTGCATGCCATACCTTGATAGAGACCAGGAACGAGTTTGAAGACGATATCTTGGAGGGTTCGGTCAGGCCTGAAATAAATTAGATATTTATGGACATTCTCATAGTTTTTTTCTTTAGGCCAGAATGGCTATATAAAATAGAAACTAAAATAATCCTTTTAAAGAGTTTTCCCGATTTTTTTCTCAAAACTTCATTAAAAGTGTGGCAGTTTTCAACTCAGTTCTTAATAACGCTCGTATAGTGAGAGTCCTAAGCTGAGTATTGCCCCTCATCATTTATTTACTCCTCAGCTTCGCTAGGTTGTTTCTTTAATGACCTTTTTAATTACTTTTCCCTGTTTTCAAGTATCGCATGATAAAATTTCAGTTTGGTCGTATGTCTATTTATTGTAAGTGAGCGGTGCAAATACAGAAAAGGCGGTTTAATTTGCTTAAAAATGTTTATATCTCACCTTATGTGGAGCAGTGGTTTAGTCTTGTGGACTTCAACATCACAAACAGGACAGTGATACGATGCTTGGAGGTACTTCACGATACAGCTGCGACAAACTAGGAACAATGAACACATTATATATTAAAAAAGTTGAAAATCAAACATTTCTCACAAGCGTGGGACTTGAAAAAATCCGAGTCCCAAAGAGGTCTCGAACCTTAGATCTTCCAATTCAGCCATGGAATTCCTCACTAACTGAGAAACAGTCCAACTTGTTGGTTGACAAGGCCATAGGCTCAGTTCAAAGATATACTACTTCTCCAAACAGACTGCAGACTTGTTTATGGTAAAAAATTTTTTTTCACCACTGAGCTCAGTTTGGTGAGTTCTAGACAATGATTATACCATTGAAAATAAAAATAGTTTATTTGTTATACAAATCAGTTTGCATGAGTAACGAAATCCTTGGCAACGTCAGTCGTATCTTTAACTTACACGAATGCAGACATTCGACAATTGTTGTAGCATCCACTAAGTATCCACCACACAGCACACACATGATGTGAGGGTTTAAGTCTTGTATTTTCATAGACCGTAACATCTTCCGTTTCAGGCGTATTCCAGGTCCTTAGTAAGACAAGAAAACATTCGTGATCATCAGTAGAAAGCAACTCTATAAAGTCGTATGTATCTCTAATTTGCGTTTATTTTCAGCAAGGAGAAGCATTGGCGACTTTCAAAGCGTCATGCCTGGGAAGGAAACAATACGGACGACTGCAAATAAGTATTGACTACCATTAGTTTGAGGTGGGCAAGCTAAATTTAGCTTTACCCATTTGATAACATAACTTGGCCGCCGTAAAGAGTTTTCAAATGACTGTGAATATATCAAAATCATATCCATGAACTGCGATTTTTAAGAGACAAATATGAACGCAATCATCGCAGAAATGAACACCACTTAAGCATAGTGAAAATAAGGCCTGAAAAAAAATCAGGCCTGTATTACTACTTAAGTAATGTTCATTAATGGAAGATCGCTTTCATATTCAGAGTTCCTAAAGCTGCGTTAGCTCTTCGTCAGGGCGAATATCATTACTTCACTCGAGTAGATCTGAGTTATCTACTACATTTCCAGCTTAATCATAACAATCCCAATTTCCTCGATTGCGTGATTGGTTTAAAAAGCTTTTATTTTCCACTAATTCACTTTGCCAAGTTGTTATCGGACAGTTTGTTATCGGACAGTTCAATAAGCCAGTCACATTCAAAGTTGTAGTATAAATCAACCAATCACAACCTCAGTTTCAGTCAGCAAAGAAACAGTGTACATTAAACGATTTACGCCTCCTCTGTCAGCCTTTCGATGCATATTTTCCGTTTCTTTCAAGACTTGGGTATTCTTCTTTTCTTGGAAATTGAATGATTAATTTTTATGATTAATTGATAATAAGACTTCGTGTCGTCCAATGCGGTCTGTAGTCATACTCGTGATAAAAAATCGGACGACTGCGCATGGTTATTACTCGTATGATTACAGACCGAATTGGACTCTACTCAGTCCTATTACCATTACTAATTTTTCTCTCTCTCAAAGTACCCGTTTCTCTCCCGTCTTGCAGGCGATACTACCGAAAGAAAAGACATCGAGGCTCATCGGCTACATGCAATTTGATTTATAAAGCCACCGTATGCAGACTACCTCGGAAAATATGTACCACGTCGGTGCCTATATATCTTCATTAACGTATGAACCACTCTCAACCGGTAGAATTTCGCTCAAAAACTAGAAAGTCACGGATCCTCACAAACTTATTTTTTGTCACTACCAATCTGTCAGATTCTGTAAAGAAACCTGAGGCTGTGTTTCATGGCGAGTTTTAGCGAATTTCATGAAAACCGCTTCCTGTGTCTGCAAATCATGTGTTCATCAAAACACTACATAATACGAATGAACAGGGTCGGTTTGTTCAAAACACGATCAAGCTGACTCACGGTTAGTGCGGTTTCCATGCTACGTAAAAAAAAAATAATTTTTTTCAGGTCCTATTTTCAACTACTAGTTCAGTAGTGCTCTTAGCTGCGAGGATCTCTTAATTTCGTTTCTTCATATGTGAATTTTATTGACAGAATTACATCGCGAAGAAAAAACCATATTTCTAAAATCATCAGCCATGCAAACAGATTTGCCGTTCGTGTTTTGCTCGATCGGCAGAAAGAGAAATGATGACATTTGGAAAGAGGCAAAGGCCCATATTTGTATACGAATCAAGTCATAGAGAAATTTTGGACCATGACGAAGAAAAAAAAAGGACTGCTTAACTTTCGCTGCCTGCCCTCATGCAGCCGTTTCAGCAAATACACGAAAATATTTGGATTTGTTATGAATAGAGGATGTTTTCGTTTTTTAAGTTTTTTTCTAACTGAAGGATCTATATGAGGACAAAAAGAAGCATCAACGAAATGAGGGGTAAACGGCCGTTTAAGTTTTCTGCCAAAGTGCAGCTCTTAGTATTTCTAAGATTTTCGAAAGTGATGTATATGCCGGAATTTCGGTAAATATTTAGAAGATGTGCAATTGACCCAAAACGACTTTTCGGACCGGAAAAAATGATGGGAATCGTATCTGTCTGTTGTTTATAATCTATGGAAACTACAACCACGGATTTTATTTCAATTCCTCATAGATTTTTCCTAAACTGAGGATTCTGCCGAAATTACGGACATGCTGATTATAGTTCCACAAGGAACTGTTGTGCTCGTAGGCCATGTAAGCAGCTGATTGATTACTTAACAGAAGTTCATCAGCGTAGAAAAAACCACCGTTGCAAATTTTGAACAGATGACTTTTCGAACCGTTTTTCTTGCTACTGAGCCTTCTGCTCTGAGGTAAGGCTAACGCTTTGACCGTCAGCTTTTCGCCTATTGCTGTGGCGGTTTATCTATACTTCCACCAACTTGTGCCTTGTATTCATCTGCGTGATTTTAGTGAATATGTTTATCTTAGTTCTTTTAAGAACGATGATAGGCATTCTCGTGTAATTCAATGGCTCTTTTAACTGGATTGAGAGATGAATCAGTACGCTTTTAGCCCAAATAAAAATAAAATTCCGTGTTCGCGAGTCCTTTGAAGACAAAATGCCTTAGTCAATCTTTTACGCCGGAATGTGGAAAATTATATCTATTGCATTCGCAGCTAATTGAAAAGATCTTGAAAAACTCAGGAAATGAATTAAAAAACCATCTTTCAAACCATGATTTTTCATACCCTTTCGTTAGTGAAATGCCACACACTCTTTCGCTTGATCAAGCTTCTGACACAGAAGGAAGTGTTTCGGCCCGATGAGACCGAAACACGCAGCTTTAGTTGTACTCCGAGGAAGCTTTGAATTTAGATCGATAATTCTCTCATTCAGAAATAAATACATGCAATTGGAGGAATATCTTTATTACCGTGAAGTCAGTTTTATATATAGAATTTGTACGGCATGTTTAGTCACGACCTGAAAAGCTTGTTTCGCCAAGCTTAGATTTACTGATTCGGGCCGTCATCGGCTATGCGGCCTGAAAATTGACCGAAGATTTTTCAATTCAGACAGTTGAGGAATCAATTTTTAAGCGGTTAGCAAGCCGAGGGATTGACAGAATTACATCGCCAAGAAAAAACCAGCTCTATTACCCGTAACCAATATCAGAAGTAAATTAAAATGTTGGCCGATTCGGCTACATGATGGAAGAACTCGAAGTTACTGGAGAACATTGATTTATCGTTGACTTGCGATGTACGAAGGTATGAACGAAAACTAAAAATTAAAGAGATCCAAACAAAACATGAAAAACCAATTCAGAATTGTCCATTCAAATATGATCGAACTCTCAATTCCTTGTATTGTTGTGCGACGTAGAATTCTTTACAATCGAAGCGCATAATTCGGGCTTGAAATTTATTCCGGTGCGACGAATGGTGTATTCATACAACCCGATCCAATGTATTCTCTTTCGGTTTCACAGGCACTTTGAAATAAAAAATCGCTCAGCTATGTTTAAGACAAGAACATTTTCAATGTTGTGGTAAAATAATTATCGAGGATGATGTTTGAAAGCCAGCAAAGATGAATAAGAAATCTACCTTTTGTCTGACAGAAAAATTCTCTAACTTGAAATTACCCCGACACCGTTGATACTGAAGAGCTTTCCTCAAACAATGTTCATATTCTGTTTGAGGCCGAGCTAAGTATTCACAAATTGAAATTTCCCAAATGTTCACATTTTTGTCAGATAAGTTGTCTGAGCTATAAGAAGAAAATATGCGTTCAAATGTTTCATTCCGTCGGAAAAGTATGTGATGTATTTGGTCTGTTGCTTCTCTGTCACGAAATGATTTACATTACGGTCCGATAACTGAAAATAACGCACATTTTGATTAACACATTTACGACCAAAATAGCCTCAAATCTGCAAATAAATACTGCATACAAAAAGTTAAATAATTTTCCTAACGTTTTAGAGAATTTCAGGCTAAAGTTTTCAATATAAGGTGAGAGATTACCGTGCTTTTCTCGACGATTACTTGCTGGCTTCGAGTTGATTTCAAGTTAGCACACGTTGCTGTTGATACGCGTAATCACGTGACCGGTCGCACCAGTCTCCCCTGAGGCGAATTTGGTGTAAACATCTGTTTTGATGCAAAACAACTAGTAGATGTTTACTCGCTGTTTTTCCGTATTATTCTTTTTCACAAAATAAAAGTAATGAGGCCAAAGCTAGCGTTAGAGATATCTTCAGAAGATGGGCTCTGGAAGGGAAGTTTTTCTGCCGGCAAATGGGATTATTAAATGACGATTGTAAACTTTCGGAAAAGGTTTAATTCAAGCATCATTCAAGTTTTGCGTTCACTCTAATTGCAAATGTTCCAATCTTCATAACGAGTAACATGCAGCATTTTTTTCATTATTTCCTTTACGAAGTATTAGCAATCTTTTCATTATGAGATAAAGCGGCGAAAATATTTAGTTTACTACAATATTTTAACTGCTCTTAAAATGTTTATATTCGCCGGTTGATAACACATCCTTCTGCAACAGAGGTGAAATAAAAATGTCGCCAGTTTTTAAGATATCTCAAAATCTGCTTAGCTGCTTCGAACGTAGAACATGACTATTGGCGTCTTTAAACCTTGATTTTCCAGTGACAACCGAAGAGTTTCTGTAAGCACTTCTGCAGGAATAGAAATATGGGTAGTCAGTTTACCTGAAAAGCCTATTTCGAAGAATTTTTAGTGGTCAAAATTCGAGCCTTTTGAGTGAATGAAATAAATTTCCTATAAAGCAAGTTTCATGTTTCTTTGATTTTTGTTGTTACAACGATTAACCAAATGTTATTGAATTCTCTTGCCGACTGTTAAGAGGAATAAAATTTTTGTCGTTCAAAACAAATCCTCAATACTCCAGAAATTCTGATATGCTGCTATTTCCCCTTCCAAACGACCTTTTTTTTTGTTTTTTTAACTTTAACAGTTAGTGACGTTTCGTTGAGCAAACTAATTGGAATTGCGTCGTGAGAGAAAATAATTGGAATTGCGTCATAAGTTTCTCAAAGGAGTTTCTCAAAGAAGTCAACTTCCGAATAGAAACATTTGAAAAGAAGTGTTTGCCGTAAGTGAACTGATCAGTGCGAGTGTCTGGCGTTAAAAATGTGTACACCACCGGGAAGCCCAGAAACGTTCCCTACACCTCAGAGTTCTTGGGAGAATGTATCGTTTTCCAAAGCTTGACCTTACTTCAGCCCAAAAATTGCACTTTCTAAATATGCTCTTTGGACTGGGGCCCGTTTCTCGAAAGTTCCCGAAATTTCCATTCCCGAGAAGCTGTCCCGCTTTATTGGTCGTGTCTAGCGTTTAGCATCGAGGTATCGATCGACAAGTTTGAAATTCAAAGAACAACGATATTTGCAAATGAAACAGAGTGTATTGCTTTATTCAAGCGAGAATATTTCTACTATTCTTTAGAGTTTACACTTTAGAAAATGGCTAACCGAGATTTGCATGCATGCCTGTTTTCAGATCTGGCTTCTGAAAGTTAGTGAGTTTGGTTTGCGGATCATTGCGCCTTTCTGTAATATAGATAAGCCAGGCATCAGCGCCGAAGTCAGGAATGAGTCAAGCAGGTTCTGAAATTTAACTCAAATTACTGAATATTTTTTTTAGTTTTTAGTCCCTTCCTCTGCTCTAAGGGACTTAGACAACAACGAAATGGATGATCCATTTGGATTTTAAAAAAAGTTTACGTTCATTCGTTCCTGTGCTTCCTTTGAAAACCACATCCGACTTTTAAAATCTAGAACCGTTTTCCTAGTCTATTCGGTCAGTCCAAAACGGCAAAAAAAATATCATACCTGTTGGACCAGCAAATAATCTATATAGCTTATATAGGGGAGGAAATTGGCTGGTTTATGAGTTAAAAGTATTAAAAGAGCTGTCAATTAGGGTGTCACCACACAGTGATTAATGACCGAGGTGTATACTCATTACACGGATATGAAATTTTTTATGACAGTAGATGACATTTCAAGCCTTGAGGTACAATTAGGTATGATGTTTCACTCATTCAACTTAAAGAGTTTTCATCAGTTGTGCGCGTTGAAAGCGACAAGTGTGTATGCTCTTCAAGAGCTGAAAAAGGGCTAAGGATAGATAAAGACCAGACCAGGCCAAAAATTGTTCATACATCACGGTAACGACTTTAAAGAATTAAAAGCTTGACTGCACATGGAGTTCGCGAAATTACAACTTTAATACGTCGACATTATATTAAATGTGTCATACGATTCAATAACAAAGTTTACATCATATTTCTCACTTTTAACTCCCTGTAAAAATTCAAGTGTCATAGACGATAAATTTAGTAGCACTAAAGCTCGGAATTTTTTTTAGCGAGGAGTTTCTTTCATAAACAACGAACTTCAGTAGTTATTACTTATGTTGCCTCCACGATTGATACTTATCCGACCATGGCAGTAAGACCCAAGGTTGACCTTGCCTCGAATAACAATGTTTACGAGGCGTCTGTTTTCAACAAAACACCTGAGTCAAACTCCAGTGTTTTCACCAGTCTTATCATATTATCGTGACAATACCTCCTACTTAGAGCAAGGGACGACCATCACGCTTTCCATCGCTTTATTCAGTACCACAAACCGCTTACTGCATTTTTGCGGGTTGCGGTAAACGGGTACAAAGCTATTGTTGATATCAGGCATGTTTACGTCTTTTTAATTTCAGGAGAAATCTAATTTCTGGTTGTTTAGTAGCAATGGAAACTAAAAGGAACCTGTGCTTTACAAACATCAAGTTAGAGTATTGACTTGACTTGACTGATTGTCAGGGTTCTCACGCTAATTCGTCCGAAGAGTGACACATGAATAACAATTCCTATCTGACAAACAAATTTCCTATAAAAGCTACCTGAATGTCATATTTTTAATGGACAATTTCCCAACGAATCACATAAACTTTCCCTTAATTAATAGAAAATATCAATATTTACATTGTTATATGGAAGAACTTTCGAGGGATGAAGGATTTCCTAACAAGAACGAGGATGACGTACAAAAATGAATGGTCAAATACTTGCAATTTAAATGCACGCTGTAGGCATGTCTGGAGTGGTATTGTGTGTGTAGGCAAACTCGTCATACAAACGACGAACTTTTTTCCCCATGTACTTGGCAAGTGTTCAGTTTAATATATAGAACGTGCAAAGAGTGTGGGTGCAAATAATTCACGTGTAAATAATGCAAGTGCAAATAAGGAAATCCATTTGCGATGGATCCTGAGGCCAGTGCACTGACAGACGCTAATGAGATTTTGTCTTGAACGCTTAATCTCTGTCTAGCAGCAAACGATTTCTACTCTGATTCTATGTGACGAACTTCAGGAGTTTTTTTTTTTTAGCAAAAGCCTCGCGCAGCCTTAAAGAAAGGAACTTACCTCGACTCGACGTGCAGTTTTAGCCGAAACTTTAACTTCAAATCTGGTTTTTTTTTCTCCTGTAGGCATTTCTATTTGGACTCCCCAGTTTCAGATTGTAAGAATTGGAGCTGCAGTGAAACCCCGCCTCCCGAAACCTCGGTAGTATACGATCGTCTCGCTATTACGGCTACCTTTTTTTCGGCCCGGCAAAACGGCTATGAGTTTTCTTATAAAAACTCTCGTAAATGCGGTCACCCGTTAATATGACCACTCGCGCTAAATATAGAAAACCAGTACACTTAAAATCATGATTTGTGCCGGTTGAATAGCCGATTGTAAAAGCGCTCTATTATTGAGCGAGTTTTCAAGTGTTTTCTCTTTCACAATTACACATACGGGTTGCTTATTAAAGCGAACAGTTGTTCAGGAAGTGCGAATGTGATACATTTTTCATGACAGGTATAAGGCATGGAATTTGACCCTACCCCGTTATTTCGGCCAGTTTGTTTTGGTAATCGTACTCTAACGGGGTTCCACTGTATCGATTTATCATTAAATAAGGAATAATTTTTCTTTGTCAACTTGATAGGTTAATCGGCAATTAAAAGCTGGTATGCGATGGAACCACTATTATTAATTCATAAATCTTAAGAAATATTTTGATAATAAAGATTGGACAATGAAACACGTATACTCAAGACCAAGAAGTTTTATTTTTTAGGTCCATATTAACAACCACATCTATGGGCCGTTCACTCTAACTACTCAACCCCTTACAATCTAACATCAGTATGCATATTCTCCATACTGTTCTCTATAAATTTCTTAGGGTGCTAACAAAGAGAACTTGCTTAAAGAATGAAAAGTCTCTTTAGTTGATGATCATCCCCTTTATTCTCATTACCTTAACGTTTGATTCAGTGGTGATACTGTAAGTAGAAATTAGATACTAGTCACTCTGAATGGTTAACAAAAGAAATATCTTTCACTCTCAAGGACATTAAAAATTTCAAAAAGAATCCTTTCGACTCTTTGAGGAGGCAAAAGTCGAGAGTTTTGGGAAAACACACAACTGAACATTGCGAGTTCTTTTTTCTTCTGTCATAAAATGTCTTTACTAGGATTTTTACAATACTTCGTGAAAGTTTGGCTCGCGTAGTCGCGCATAAAAGGCATTCTGATAACAAGCAATGCCTCAGGTGTAGTGGATGATCTGTCAGTTTCAGTCAAGGGTTTTCAAGTATAAAAATTCGACGTATACAACCCGTAGCAATCTCCTTCATTCTCTCCTTTCATAAAATCTAGGATAGTTTTGTTCAACAATTATAACTGAAACATTGTCGAGTAATTTTTTTTTAGAGCAATTTTCAGTGTCAAAAGTTATCTAGGATAGCTTTGCTTTATTTCGCTCCGTGTTTGGTCCAGAAAACTCACGCCACTTTCTAGACAAATCGAAATAAAAACTAACCATTCGCGATTTGGTCACTTAGATTTTCCCGCACTTCAGGCAGTTTCCTTGTTTTGAATTAGAGCTCCTCGCGATTAATATCTTTTTTTTTTTTTTTTCGATTGGCTGTTGCAATTGGGGTGGTTTTGGTTTTACAGACTCAATCAGACTAAGCTCTAAACCGCGGCCGGAATAAATCCTTTGGGTGGAAAGTTGACAGCAGGAGATGCACGATTTTACTACTTGTTGAAACCAGCTGAGAAAGTTTCATACCGTTACTTGTTCCCCGTTGATGAATGGTATCACCAGATGTTTGCGGAGAGTTTACCGTGATTTCAAGACTAAATAGAAACCATCGAATATTTCAGCTCGCACACGATTGCTCGCGTCTCTCATCTAACATACTGATGTTAGGGTGGAAAGAGTTAATTGGAGAATTGACCGCCTCGGTCCAGTAAAATGGACGCTCAAAATCCAAACTAGAAATGGCAGACTCAAAAAAAAAAAAAAAAAGTACAAGCCAAACACAACCACAAGACAATCAAATCCTTTGGTAATCTTCAAAACGGAAGCCAATCATCTTCAATAAACCTCACATTTAGTTTTCTCTCTTCCTTTGCAAAAAAAAAAAACAAAAGTTACGTTTACCAGGGTAATATTCTTGTACTCAACTCTCAACTATTCCAACGGAACACCGGGAGATTTGTTTCGTATCCAAGAGGAGGAGCATATTTCCCCCCACCCACCCACTCACATCCCCGAGTACGTGAAATTCGAATGGCTTTCGTTGATCATGAAAATTCCGAAAGCTTCGCAATCATAGTACAACACACGAAAATTAGAGTACGGTGAGTCGAACACCCCACTAAGAGCATCTAAACGTCAAACGATGCAAGAAGGTTTAACTATTATAACACGATGGAAGAGGACTGAGATGATGTATTGCTTAAAACTAACATTCTCCTAATTGAGATAGCACTTGCTAAAGAGCACAGATACTCCTTCACCCCAAAAAAGTAGCGGCTCATTCTTACACTTTTTCATGCTGCATACTCAAGTTTCTTTGGAGGGGCTTTGTTCGTGTACTCTCTTTCACGTTCGAGCTGATTCAAGTGAAGTATCTTATAAGGGCAAATAATTTCAATGCTACTATGAAAAAAAACCGAATGAAAAATAAACAAGAACACAAAATTTGGTATATTGTGGGGTTAAAAGCGAGGGTAGGATCTGCAAATACAACATTGCTAATGGGAACAATTTTCAATTGGGTATCGAAAGTAATCAAGTAAACTTTTTCTGATTGCCTTGGCTATTTTTTTGTTTTAACTGTTTCGGTTAATGGTCTGGGAAACTCGCACCCCCCTCTCCACCAATCTGATGCCACCCTAAAACCAGTCATTGGCGCTTTCCCGCGCTTCAGGTACAATCCTCAAATAACATGTCAACATTCTAGCGACGTGATTTCAAATATATTTCAACAACAGTAAACATATAAAACGACTCCTCTAATCATAATGTACCACAGTTCACAAACAACAAATCCATCATCAAAACCTCTAAAGCGATCCAGTCGTCCAATATCGTCCTAGGAAAGCGAAAAGTAAAGTATTCCTGGAGAAGCAAAGTGTGTGATGGTTTTCTTTGTATCCAATTATCAACGAACGTTATGCAAGGAAAAAATTACGTCAACATGACGTCATTACTTTCTACATGATGTTGCCTAGCAACAAATCTCTTCCATCTCTCTGACCTCTAGCTCGGTTGTTCGAAGTTCGGTTAGCGCTAACCCAGAGTCAAATGTTAAGCCGGGTTCCTTCATTCATTTTAAAAAAAACCCATTTTCAGATATTTCCCTTTATTCTCATTAGGGTATCCAGTCACCAAATTGTAGACAAAAGGGAAAGTACTAAATTTTCTTTCACAGCTTTCAGATCTGAAAGCAGATTTCACATTAACCCTGGGTTACCTTCAGCCAGCTTTGAACAACCCGGCCCTGCAGGAGAGTAAGGGGTTCAGTTCATAGCAGCGAGGCTCCTGATGGAGGCACAGCAAGGAATTTAGCTACAGACCGCCACCAAGGTAACAACAAACAGTACAGCACAGAGCCACGGTTAAGTTTGAGTTTCAATAGATATTCACACGCCGCGGTTTTACTTTTGATCTGAAAGCTACAACCACTCGATACTTATCAAACGAATATACTGCAGCTTGCTAATGTAGAGGTGCACGATAAAAGGCACACTATACAGCATAATAAACAAAAAAAAATGCATATATTAGAGCATCGATGCTCTCAAGTCGCACTCGCAGAGCCCAGCATGACCAAGTATTCCCTTTCGTTTCAATGTTTTTTCCCTTTGGATTTAGCTGGAGAAGTGTGAGATACTTTCGCGGGGATTCCACGGTCAGACACAAATGTTACTTGAAGTGACGATCTCGTATTTGTTCGTGTAGGAACCCTTCGGCGCTTTCTTAAGGGACTCGCTTCATCTGCGTCTGAATCGTCTTTGGAGGCACCTTAATAGAAAATTAAAAAAAAATGTTCAAGCGAGAACTACGATAACAACACGCAAAGTAGATGAGTAACTCGACCATGACGTACGACACATAAATCCCTTAACACTCGTATTCCAATATGGAAACACCTCCCTAGGACGGACAAAACAAATTATTTTTCGTTTTCTGTTGCAGCTTGCGTTGTTTCCGCCCCATTGCAAGTTCACTCCTTACAAGTTCGTTTCCTGGTCGTGATTGGATGAACTGATTAGCGTTGAGTTACAATGTGGCGAAACCTCCTGACAACTGATGTTAAAAAAATATATATTACAGGTACCACCACCAATAGTTCGACCCACTAAACACGTGTTAGAATTTTCTGCAATAACGGCTTACATGAGACATAAAAGCCTAAGGCTGTTAGACAGAGAACACAGCCAATTATGTATCATAGCGAGCGTGACGATATCCTGACAGAGAAGACAGTCTTATTACAAGATGTACAAGAACTTTTGCCGTTCGCGTAGAGGTGGTTCTACAGCTCTCTAATTGGCTGCACCCGCTTTTTATCACACGACACCTTGTTACTATAAGCACAGTAAACAAACCTGATGAAAACGGTGACGAGGTTTTTCTCAAGCTGTAGTCATGACTAGAACCCTCGCTGGTTTCACCCTCGCCATCTGTATCTGATACATCCCTTGATGAGCTTCCCGAAGCTGACTTTGTAGGCGCGGTAGTTCTCCTTGGAGACTGCCGCCGGGTAGTTGAATAGCTGAGGTCGTCGTCCTGAAGATGCGGCTTCCCCTGAAGAAAGCTTGGTACCTGACTGTCTGCAGATCGACCCACGGCACTTGTGGTAGTGGTGTCCCCGAGTGACGCACCAACTGGCGTGTTACCACCAGATTGTGCTGGCATGTCTCCGAAGCTGCTGATAATTTCCGACAGGTCAAGAGATGGCATTTCATTTGCATCACTACCAGTTCCATCTCGGTTCATGTCTTTCAAAAAGTCATCTAGTGTTGTATCACTGGGAAGCATACTCGACCCTAACGGATCGAAATCTGTACTACAGGCGAGCCGGCGATTTCCATCTACGTCATTCTCGGTCAAGGGTATTGCCGATGCCGCACCTTGAGAAGAGGAATCCTTATTCCCAGCGCTCTTTTTGTTGCCGCGGAATTTTTCGGCGGAAGAATCTCGGACCGCGTCTCTTCCTGAGCTAGACTTACACAAAAGTTTAGCTTGGGAGGTTGATTCGTTTGACCCTGACACACTGGTGAACAAACGTTCTTTCGCAGGCGAATTAAGAGCTGACGTGTTATTAACAACCGAGGTTAAATCTTCCACTGACTTACTGGCATCAGAGCTTGCTGCTGATGTCGTGTTACTTTTCCCTTCTTGTGTGCTCATAATTGGTCCTTTTACTGAGCGGATGGCAGAAGTAGGAAAACTTGACTGATCACCTAATGGCATAAACAAACAAAATATTCAATATAAATGGAGAATAGTAAACAGAATAGAGAATAGACGCTGAGATCTTGTAAATTAAATGGTTAAGACACAAACACACACAAAAAAAAACATACAGACTGACAGTGCTCATATGGAGAATTTTGATGCAGAATAAATTTTTCATACTACCTTACCACTTAAAGGAATTTGAACTGCAAACAGAGGTTATATTTAGACTTGAATATCTACGTGTTTCTTTTCTGTTGCATGATATTTTCTTTTTACACAATCAATGCAATAAGAAGCACAAGGGTAATGGAAATATGCAAAGTTATCAACTAAAGGGCGTTGTATCCTGGTTAAAAACATAAGAGATATATTATATCAAATTCTCTCATAATTTACCAGAAAATGAACAGGGGCTTAAAGGGAGAATTGAAAATCATCACTCAGGAGTAGAGAGGATTCACGGTTGTAACTTTAGAGAATATACAATTTGACAGCTAAAAAACTAAAAAGGAGATACCTGTTGAACTTGCGGCTGTTGATGCTGATGTTGATGGAGACTTCGCACCACTTGACTGTGCTACCATGGTAATCACCATTTTCCGGCGCACAGTCTGTGATTGGTTGGCAATTGTCTTTGGCACTCTGTCTGCAGGAAGAAGCAGTAGTGGCTTCTTGCCTCCAGTACTCTCCAACTGCTCAGATGAAGTCAATGCCTGGATTGTTGGACTGCTGTTTGGGATGGATGATGGAACCAAGACAAGGACTTGTGACCCTTGTTGTTTTTGTTTACTTGTTTGTTTGGTTTGTTTTCCTTTTTTCTTGTCACTGCTGCGGGTTTTAACACCTCCTCTGTTCGCTTCTTGAATGAACTTCTCTATCAGTTTAGGGGAGATTTTCTCAATTGGAACTAAGAACAATGGAGAGCCTTTTGTGACAGGGAAGGGCACTGATGGTTCTCCTTTCTTTCCAGTGGGGTTAGTGTAGATGGTTGCTTTTGGAGGGATAAGAGATGAAGGACTTGTTGTGGTAGAAGGTGCTGGTTGGTCTGTAAAGTTTGAAGCAGTAGGGGTTGACTGTGCAGCACTGAAGCGACTGGAAAGTTTCTCAACAGCCCCAGAACTCCCTAAAGTGAACCAAATCACATTTTTGTTAAAGCGCATCTGTGATTTCACCAAAAATCCTTATTGCTCGAAATATCTTGAAGATTTCATAAGAGCATCATAGCCATCAAAATCTGTATAATTTTTTTTTTCACAGAAATTTTACAAACAAAATTGGTTAACACAAGTAAGGTGGCAACAGAAATGAATTCATCATAAACCAAACAATATTCTAAATCAATATTTAAGAAATTTTTTCAAGAAAATATTAAGTAATATTTCTAACAATAATTTGATAGAGAAATTGTTTCTGCTTTATGATACAGGTATTAATTTGTCATTTAATTGATATTTGATTCTTTCCTTCAACACTTAAACTTCCAAGATCTGATTGTTAATTTTCCCACCTAAATCTACATGTAGCTGCTACATGTTTCCTTGTATATGAGTTATGAGAATTTGGTGTTAGATCATGATAACAACCTCCACTGATAATTTGAGTATTACCTGTTTTTTGGATGATGTATGTATAATATAGGGAGAAGTTTCATGTAAATCACTTCTAAAAGTTCAAAGGTTAACAGTTTTACAAACTGTGTACATAGGTACCTGTTGCCTGTGGATCTTTGGATTTATCATCTTGCTTTTGTTCTTGATCAACACTCATAGGTTCAGCACCTTTTGTATCAGCTTCAATGATTGGGAAAAAAAATTAGCAGAAGGAAATAGAAAACTTTATCATAAAGTCCTGACTGATTGTCCAGGGTAAGAAGATTCTCCTGACAGGAACAAAACAAAACAAAAAACAAAACTTTTCTTGCCCTGATCAAACCACACTTGGGCCTAATTTCTGAGTGTGAATTGGCAAGCATGTGAGCTTGTATTTCATTGCTTTCAAGTGAGATTTGATTTTTCATTCTGAATACAGTTCCTAACTGAAATTTTCTAGTACAAGTACATACACACCAAAGCTAAATCTTTGCATGATTATGTGCTGGCCTTTTACTTAATTGCTATAAACAGTAGATATTTTTTCCATTGGGTATTTTAACCCTTTGTACCCTAACATTAGTGTGTAAATTCTCTGTACTGTTCTTCATAGAATACAAACTTGGGTAAGGGTGCATGTTTCATTTTCCACTTGATAGAACTTTCAAGACAGGACTCTGAGGTTGTGCAGGACTTTGAAGATGGGGAGGGGGTATTGATAACTCTGACATTATAAATCATACCTTTTCTTAAAGGAATTAAAAAAAAACAAACAAGACAGCCTTTGGTGAGATATATGACATGACTGTGTGCCGATTAGAAAACAAATGTCCTATAATCCCCCTGCCACAATATGATGCATATTACCCATGCTTATAATAATTCACAGATTAATAACAGACTGAGTTATTCTTTTAACCCTTTATCTCCCATGAGTGACCAAGACAGATTTTCTCCTTACAATATCAATACAACATCAACCAGATAAATGATGAGAATAAAGAAAACTATCAATGTGGGGATAATTGGTTGAGCCAATGCTAAATTCTCTGAATTAAAATTACAAATTTGATCTGGGAATTAAAGGGTTAAGAGGAAAATGAGATGGTTCTGAATTGTAATTCCCTTCCAACCCCTCCTGGCAAGCAGAGTAAGGGGCTTCGACAAAATAAAGATATAAGTAGTCCCATGGTACATGTATGTTTGTGAGAAACAAACAAAAATAACTCCAGATAATAGACTTAAACTACTTATGAAATCAAGACTCTGATGATACAATGAAACTTTATCAGTAATTACACTGTATATTCATAATCTTCTGAAGCTGTGCTCCTGAAAAATGTCTGGTGAGGTGCTAATTGGGATCATAGATAAGAAAAATACAGTACTCATTACCTTTCTTGTTGTCTTCAGATTCTTGCGAGGCTGAAGTTTCTTTTCCTAATGCACTTGATGAACTTGTGGAGCCTGCATTCTCTATGTCATATTCTACAGGCATGGATGAGGAAGTGCATGTGGAAAGAAGTGTTAAACCTTCAAACCCTTATGAGTGACTAGCATCTAATTTCTCATTACTATATCACCCCTGATTCACAACTTGAGGTCACAGGAATTAGGGAAATGATCACCAACTAAAGAGGCTCTTGATTGTCAAAGAAATTCTCCTTGTCATTACCTTAGGAAATGTATAGAGATCAGTCTGGAGAAATTACAAACTGATGTTGTGGTGTAAAGGGTTCAGCAAAGAGCAAACATGCTTAATAAAATGACCAAAAATAGATGAACAAATAAATGAAATTAGCATATCCACATCTGCTCAATAATCATTACCAAGGAATACAATAAGTGACATGACATCCTAATAGAACCAAAGAGGTACCTCAATAATTTGTATTTAACAAATTTTAAAACTTAAATTCTGTTCACTGTCTTAAAATTTTCTCACCATTTATTTCTCTGACTACAGTTTAGCCCCCACCCCTTCTGCCCCCCCCCCCCAATAAATAATCCCACTCCTAGGAATGTTCAATGAGCCATTTCTGCTTACAATTTAAATTGTTTCTCCAGCAATAATTAGATTTCTCATATCTATTTACATTTGGTTGGAAAATTATTGTTCAATTAAAAATACCCAAAGAGGTACATTGTATCTGAAAATCTACTGCAAACATTGTGAAAAAATGTTTAAAACCATTTGCGGAAAAAAGTCTATGTTATAGGACCTCAGACACAATGACTTGTAAACCAACCAAACTTCTAGGATTTTCAATGTACTGGGGATAGTTTTAGATAAATGCATAAGACACCAAATTCTCCCTAGCTATACAAATTCTCTGAACCCCTAGGAGTGACAAGCATCTAATTTCTCTCTGCAATATCACCCCTGAATCAAACATTACGGTCATGACAATAAAGGAAATGATCACCAACTAAAGAAGCTCTCGATTGTTAAAAAAATTCTCCTTGTCAGTACATTAGAAAATGCATAAAAAAGTATGGAGAATATACATACTGATGTTGGAGTGTTAAGGGTTAAGAGAAATTTGAAACCCATCACAGACAATTTACAAAATCACTAGCTATGAAACGTGGCTTACCTGGTGTTGCTGAATTATCTAATGCTTGTTTTTGTTTTTCCTTGGCTTTATTTTTCTGCATATTACCACCTTGCTTGACAGGCTTGGAACTGTCTTTTTCAACTGGTGTCATCATCCCTTCATTCAATTGCCTTGCTTCTTTTTGTACAGTCATTTCTGAGCTTGCCAGTGTTGGTTTTTTGTTACCCTTTTCACTTTGAGCTGCATCTGTTTTGGCATCTGAAGGACACAAACATGTATGTCATGATGAGTGCTAGAACCTTCAACCATGATCATGGTCACAGCCTGTAATTAACTCTTTAACTCCTTGAGTGACCAAGACAGAATTTCTCTTTGCAATATTAATACAATAACAGGTAAGCAAGGGATGAGAATAAAGAAAAATATCTATTAACCCTTTACCTCCTGTGAGTGACCAAGAGAGGATTTCTTCTTACAATATCAATACAATATCAAGCATGGAAGTGATGAGAATAAAGAAAATTATCAATTAGGGGATTATTGGTTGATCCAATACCAAAATTATTTCTCCAAATTGACATCATAAGAAAATTAATATAGGGCAGACAGTAAAGAGAATTACTAATGAGATCTTGGGAGTTTAAGGGATAAAGGATTGATAGTTGATCAAGACAAGTAATTATTTCAAGGCAGACATTAAGGAGAATTACTAATGAGATCTTGGGAATAAAAGAGTTAGCCTTTTAATCTCTAAAAGTGACCAGCATTAAATTTCTCCCCACAATATTATACCTGAATAACACATTAAGGTCAAGAGAGTAAAGAAAATGATCTCTCACTAAAGGAGCTCTTGATTGTTAAACAAATTCTTCTTGTCAGCACCTTTGGAAATGTTTAGAGCACAGTTTGGAGAATATGCATACTGATGTTAGGACGTACAGTGTTAAGCATAAAACTTTGAGATTTTCCTTTTGGTATTAAAATCAAAAGAAAAACAAATCAAATCAAATCAAATGAATTGAGCTCGTCAGATTTACTAAGTGTATTTGCTGACCACTTGTAAAAGTGAACAACTACATGTTTGCAGTGAAAAGCTGTCCAGAATAATTCTTCACAAACCAGTACATTTCTACCTTTTACACCTTGTTTTCCAAGCTTAATATCTCCACAAGTTAAAAATAAGGCCAAAACCCAGATAATCACAACACAGACACATGCACCATAGAAAGTTGTACACTGATATTTGTAAATACAACCTCAAACAACACATACTCCTATACACTCTGGCTAAAATCTCCTCTTAACCCTAGCATCAGTATCCATATTCTTCAAACTCTTCTCTGTAAATTTCCCTTGATACTGACCAGGAGAATTAGCTTAAGGATCACAGCTTCTTAGGTTTGCGAACATTTCCTTTATTCTCATAATTTTGGTGAATAATTCAGCAATATTACCATAAGGAGAAATTAGATGCAAGTCATTCTCATGTGATGTTAGTTTGGAGAATTTGGAATTGGATCAACCAATAGTTTATAATCTTCTTTATTCTCATAACTTGTCTGCTTGATAATGTACTGATAGTGTAAGGAGAAATTCTGTCTTGATCACAAGGGGGACTTAAAGGGTTAAGATTTACAAGGTTAAGATTTAGAAAGATAAGTAGAAACTTTTCAAAACAGTTTGATTTTCATTTCCTTTTTTTAACAAATTATGATAATGATTAAGACAAAGAAAAGGAAAAGCAACCTCTGAATGAAAAATTAAGATCATGAGGACAAAGGAGATGATCATCAACAATAGAAACTCTTGATTGTTGAACAAATTCTCCTTGTCACAACCCTAAGAAATGTTTAGGGAGTCACAAGGTGAATATTCAAACTGATGTTAAGCAGTAAAGGGTTAGGGGGGCTCTCTTTAATGCGACCCATAACTTAGTCATGTTTAGATTAATCACCTTTAGAAAAGTTAAAGTTACCTGAATTTTCCAGCCTTTGCCTCTTATTTCCATCAAGTAGGGTAGTGTTTGCTGATGATGCTCTCTTGAGGGACTCTTCTACCCTGTTAGCATGACTTTGTACAAATCCATGTAGCTCTTGCACTGATGATCCAAGTGTCTTTGCTCGAGATTCTATTCCTTCTGCATCATCAGGAACTTCATGCTCATCTTCTGGCCCTATAGTGAATACTGTCGTTGCCGAAGGCCCATTTGTGGTCCATGCTGGCCTCTTAACAATGGCCCAGGTGTCTTGTATCCTTTTGTATGTAGGGAAGATGTTTATTCCAAGTATTTTTGCCAGTTGTGGACCAATGTTATTTCTAAGAACTTGCACATACTTCTGCTGTGAGAGGTATAGTCGACTCAAAAGTTTTTTACCAAACACACCAAAGTCATCAATGTGTTTGTCCAACAGTGCTGGCATGACATAGGCTCGGAAGAAGCTTGGATGCGCATGGCAACACGCAATTATGACAGCATTTGCTGCTTCCTTAGGCTTGTGAAAAATGAAATGTTTCATGTCTTGATCAGAGTAATTCTCCTTTCTGGCAATCTTCTTGGCCTCATTTTCTTTGACTTTTTTAATTACTCTACCCCACTTAACTGCTAGTGGTAGATTGAAATTCATTAAGTTGCCTTCATCCAACTCATCTAAATCTTCCAAAATAAGGTCTTCTAATGTCTCTTTCAAAGTTTTTTCTTTTCTAATAGCAACAACCTTTTGGTCACTTCCAACTTCAATTTCTGAGGGAGAAGCCTCAGCTGCATTAGCATCACCAGAAGTAGTTTCCTGGGACTCCTTCTCAGTGCTGGCATCTGCTTTTGTATCAGCACTTTTCTCACTTGTCACCTCCACCACTTGCTTGTCACCTTTTTTTTCAAGTGGAATTTTAGCACTAGTTGTTGTTCCATCTTCAGAGACCTGGTCAACAACTGTGTTACATATATTTCCACCCTCATGCAATGTTTTCTTGCTACTGCCGGGGGTAACTATTTCCTTGTCTCCATCAAGACTCTCTATAGCTTTATACTGTACAGTTTGTTGCAGCTTGACATCTTCAGAGGCCACATTTGGTTTAACACCATCCATACCACTTTTTGCTGTTTCTTCTTGGCTAGTTTTTGGCTTTGGAGTATTTTCATTGGTTACACCATTGGTTTTATCCTCATTGTGAATCATAATTTGTTCTTCTGTAGATTGAGCCTTGGATGTGTTTCCTAATATTTCAGTGTTCACGGGAACAGTCTCCTTTGCTCCATCAGAATGTTCTGCAGTCATTTTGTCCCTTTGCGTACAACTGTTGTCTGTAAAATTACTAACCTGTGCCTCAAAAGTGTCAGAATCCATTCCTTTCATTACTCCAAGAGCTCTTTCAGTCTGCTCATTGTTGCTTTGCTCAGTATTCTGGCTCACTCCTCCTGAAGAAACAGGTGCTTTGCCACCCTCTCCCCTTGCAACATCAATTTTTTCAACAGTGTCTCTCTGAGATTCGTTTTTCTGCTCTTCTTTACTTGAATTTGTTGCATCATCTTGGGTGGTGTGATTAGTTTCTTCCTGATCTGCCATCAATACATCAGTGGACTCAATTTCTGAAGATATCCTACCCTCCCCAGTTACATGCTGTGGCAGGCACTCATCAGTCTCCATGGGAGAAGATGTGGAATTTTTCAAAGTTGACTTCTCAGTGTTGTCTCCAGCATCTTCTTGAGTTGGCTGCAAAGATTCAGGCCTCTGATGATCACTTAAACCTTGGTTTGCTACAGCCGACTGGGGAATTGAGTATGGCTTGTCCTCTTTTCTTCCATCTTCTCCACTTGGTATAACATCTTCCTGTTTTGTAGTCATTCCAGGTTGGGAGAACTTTTCAACATCACCAAAATCTTTGCCAGAATGTTCAGTGTTATTCTCTGCAGAAGAAGTATTTTTGTCTTCAGGTGCACCAGTGCCACTTGCAACAGAATTGAGCACTTCTTTTGTATTTAAGTCAGTTTTTTCAGCACCAGAGCTAACCACCTCCACTGGCTCAGATAGGGAGCTAGTCTTGGCTGCTTCATCTGCAGTTTTCTTTTCTGAGACATCTGGGAGTGAAGACATCTTATCTGCTGACTTCTTACCACTTGTAACAGCAGTAGGTACTTCCTCTTTATTTTCATCTCTTTCATTGCCAAGAGAGCAATTAAACTCTGGTGATTCAGGCTGTGATGCAGCTTTGGGAGCTTCAGTTGTGGTCTTCCCAGCTGAGGATTCAACTTCTAGGTCCATAGTTTTCTTTGTAGTTTGTGATGTAACTCCTCCTGAATTACCATCTGCAAGAAATTCTAAGGATGCACTTGTAGCTGATGATGACCTGTCTTTAGATACATCTTGCCCTGATGCACTTGCAGCAGTCTGACTTCCTTGTGCAAAACTAGTATCAGCTGTTTTTCTCTTTGCTGTTTTGTCAATGTTCAAACCACTGTCTTGTTTGCCAGTCCTACCACAAGATTTGCCTTGGGGCTGCAAAATCAAGTCTAGCAAACTTGCCTCCACTTCCTTTCTAAAGCGTTCAAACTCTGTAAACATTTTGAAAGCAGAGATACTGCCCAGACTAACACGAAGGGACTTTTGCTCCAGTAACTGGAAAAGTGAGACAATTTTGGCCAGACGAGGCAAGAGCAATTCCTTCAATTCATCATCATCAATGCGCTTGAATAATTCCCGTATTCTTGCTTTACGGTGCAAATCGTTAAGCTCCAAGGGTAAGAAGTTCTCGCATGCAACTGATGCCTTCTCTATGGGGATCCGAAGAGCATGATTGGGATTGAAATAGTAGTGTTTTCTAAGAGCTTGTTTGGAAGGAAATGTCTTCTGGCATGAAGGAAGCCCACAGGTATTATCATTTTCAAGACAGGTGCGACAGAATTGACAGCATCCACCTCCACAACCACCTTTCACAGCTTTCCTTGGTTGTGTTGTGTTCTTACTGTTGCTAGGTGTAAAAGGTGCTTTCTTGGTGCTTGGAGAATTTCCAGTAGATGTTACCACTTGAGCTTGTGAAATTGTATCTTGGGGAGATGGATTTGTATGAGTAGTAGAGATAGTAGGAGAAGGAACTGATGCTGGTGTGGATGCCACAGGTTTTGTCTTGCTGGTAGTGTTCAGAGGCCCAGAAGAAGCAACCATAGTAGGCTCTTGTAACATGGGTACCTCTGGCGAAGGTGGGGAGGACTCTGAACATGGCTCATCAATGAAAACAGGTTCTGGAACTGATGGTGAAATGTCAGATGTGAATTTTGATGTTGTAGAGGACAAAGACTGAGGACTGTTTAAAATCCTCTTTTCTTGTAGTGCTTTAACAAGGGCATCTCTAGCAGAATTCAAAGATGTTGATGATGAAGTATCAACACCAGAAGTTAGAGCGCCAGTTTGTGTGATGGGACCAACATTCTTAGATGTGACAGTTAGGGGTGAATAAGTGGGATTTATTCCACTCATAGCTGTACCTGAAGAGGTTTTTAACTGTTTAACACTACCTGTTGAAGTGTATGTATTTGGTGGCTTGGGTGCAACGACTTGCTGCCTTGACACTCTTGTGGGTGAAGCTGAAAGTGCGACCAATTTTGCCAAAGAATCCTGTATTGCTCCCTTCAGCTCCATAACACTAAATGGCTGAGGAGACTTAGCTACAGTTACTAGTGCTTCTTGGATTGCTTGTTGCAACAGACTGGCATCAACCCCTTTGGATTGGCTGACCACAGCAGCAAGAGCAGCCTGCAGAATTTGCTGAAATTCAGTTGTGTTGAATGGGGCAGTAGCAGGTAAAACAAATCTGATATTTAGAGGCTTCGAGGCTGCAGTAGCTGGTTTTGCACTTGGAACCTGAACTCCCTGAGTCAGCAGCTTAGTTAAGGGCACATTACGCATACTTTGTGCAGGAGAACCAGCACTGAATGGCCTTGTCACCATGGCACCTTGTGAGGGATAAGCACCACTAAGAGCCCTACTGCTTAACTGGACTGATTGAGGGGTAACTGGTTTTGAAGTTGACAAATTTAAAGTAGTTTTGGCAGCTGTTCCAGTTGATACAGTATGAGGACTGGTAGCTAGGGAACGTACATCAATAATCTGTGGTACAGAAGCACCTTGAGCTCCAGAACTGAGTGAGTTGTGTGGAGCAGGTGCTACAGAAAGTATATGAGTGGGCAGTGATATAGGGACCACAGGATTCTGAAAGCTAGGTGCCCTGTTTGTTGAAGACCTGGGTTTATTTACACTTGTATCTCGTGCAGATTTTAGTGAACTGATGACATTTTCTAAGGATTGCCTTGGTCGTACCGAATTAGGACGAACTGGTTCCACTGATTTCGACTGCGCGAGTGCAAGAGAAGTCGGTGATTTCAGCGCTCTGGCCTTCCTACGCGGCGCTTGTTCGAAATCACACTCGTCTAGAAGAGAACTCAGAGAATAAGAAACCTCACAATCCTCTTCCTCCTCTGGCTCTTTCTTTACCCTGATAATTCCCATGTTTCGAACCCGAAGATTGACGGTCTCTACTTTGCTCTTGCCTTTCGCTTTTGTATTTGCCGCGGGTAGATTCGCGCCGCGTTGATTCGCTCGATGAATGTTCCTAGCGTTTCTGCCCGAGTACGTCGACAACATTTCTCTTCGATGGGAAAATCGTCGACATTTATCGCGTATTCCAACAACATCGATCTCGGGAGAGCTGCAACGGTCATCCATTTGGTCACGAAATAAAAGTAACCTTTGTTTACAGCACCCTCGCGATCGAATTTCCCCAGTTCTCCAATCGTTTGTTTGCGTCGCAAGTCTTCACTACCTGCCAATGTCAGAGCAGATCGTTCAACATAATACGCGCTCGGTGACCAGAATAACTTTTAAGAACACAAAGTTGGAGCTTTTAAGCTTCTACAACGGGCAAAAACGTTCCATAAATCGGTCCTCAATGTATATTCACACCCTCGCCATCTTGTCGCTTTTTTGCCTACAAAAGAATTGTGGGTCCTCAGCGCGTGTTCCTACGTCACGAACGCTTTTTAGTGGGGGCTGCGCGTAGCGAGGTGTTTACATCGCAACGTTTAATAGTCTTTTTTCGACCAATGAACATCCAGTAATCTTATCTGTAATGGAGATAAATTGTATTGTAGACGAACGGTTGCATAGATGACATATTTACACAAACATGCGGAACGTTTATTGTTCGTATAGGGATAGATTTCAAATGGCATCAATCATGATTAAAATTATGGGAAGACTATTGTGATAATTTTATAGTCTATGATTATTACGGTTACTTTTAAACTCTTTATCGTGGCCAATTTACGTTATCAAATCAGTTGATAAAACTAAGCACCGCAGTTTCTTTAAAAACATACCCCCTTTATTCAATCGCTCTGACGAAGGGCTAACGCTTAAAACGTCAGCTTCTAAACTCTTTACGGTGGCCAAATTTACACTATCAGCTCAGCTGATATTACTTAATTACCCTATCGTGATTATCGTTTCAAAAACCCATCCTTTGAGAGGTTTCGTAGTTTGCAGATCGATTTGGAAAGCAAAATTGCATTCGATGGAACGTTTGCAGATCGATTTGGAAAGCAAAATTTTTATTTGCATTCGATGGAACGGAAGCATCTACAAATATATTTATAAAACGAGGCTTAAGACGAGAACCCCAACCGCCTTTAACCACCTAAATATACCAAGGGAAGCAAATCGAGCGAAGCAAAGTGACAAAGGCTCTCTACTGATCGACGCCACGTGCCGTTTACACAACGTGACTAACGCATGACTTAGAGCACGAAAATTCTACTTAATTGTCAAAAGTTATTGCATTTATTTCGTTATAAACCGCGTTGAAATTGTTCGTAAAATTTATGAACATCGAAAATCCTTTTGTCAGTCATAGCTTCGTTCAAATTCTACTCATCCCACGACTTGGCTGACCGAAACTTGAGCTAAGGAACCACGCCACATCTTATATCGTCACAAGTAAACAAATCATTCGCCTTGTCGATGAATTTTACTCATGTGATCACATTCCGTTTATCTGCTTTGGCGATTTACCTTTGAAGCGTAGCTGATTTTTTGCCCGTTCATTACACTGAAATGTTTTTTTTCAGATAGAATGGATCCTTCAGTGCATTTACGATGTAAACAGAGCATATTTGACCGCCTCGCTCGATCGCTCGCTCGCTCGCTGCGATCAGCTGATATATATGTGGGTCGTTGATAAACATTTTCGATCTTAGATCAGTGACAGCACGCTGGTCTGTCTCTTAATCAATCGATCGCAAGTTGCCAACAAAAGATCAAATTTTCGTTTGATCGCACACAGCACAGTCGGCAGGTAGAGGCTTACGGATATTTTCTATGACTTCAAGGCAGTTTTAAGTCACAATGTCTCAAAAGACGGTAAATACTTACTTCTTCGGTCGCACAAATAGTCGGTTGATAGGCTTTCTATTGACGAAATCACCTCCAAACGAGGCTTTCAAAAATTTTCGTGATTTTTTTTAACACTTCTTAGACTATCTTGGTCGAATACCACCTGTACTTCAACGAGAATGCCTTTACCAGCTTTTAGATTGAACAGATAGGATAGTTCCCTGATAAACAGATGCTTCAAAGCGAGGCTACTTGATAATTTTCCCAAAAGGCCGCTTTGTCCGCGTTAGTTTACAATCCTTAATCGTCTCTCAGAACACCCCCAGGAAACTTTCTAGTCTCTACACTAATCGAATCGAATATAGCAATATATTTTCCCGAGGGGCGAACCTGTAAATTTCTGAAGCTTATTTGGAGAAATTCCAAAAACTCAGGCTACTTTTCGCAACTCTTCGACCGGAAATCTTCAGAAATCGATCGTTACTTTCGGAAACTTTCCAAAACATTCAGAAGGAGTTCCAAAGTCTTCTGAATAAACCAAAGTTTTGACATGCAAGATTTGAAAGTTAAGCACCTTCCAGTTTGTTAAACAAACTTACCGTAAAAAATGAGGGAGGCAGATGAGGAGATAACAAACCATATCTAAGAGACTATAAAATACGTGAAAATTATATACGCGAACTGCGGATAAAGAAATGAATGTATAAACGATCTTCGGCATTATTTTCACTATTGCATAAGTAGTGTTCATTGCTGCGAGGATCGCTTCTAGATTCATTTTTTTATCCATAGTTCACTTATATGATTTTCATATATTTACAGTCATTTATTCACCTCCTCATGGGTTTATTGGGACCAACATAATGACCGGCTCCCAATTGGTTTGTTAGCTTAGTTGGTAAAACGCAGCACTGGTATCGCAGAGGTCATGGGTTCAAATCCCGTACAGCCTGAATGTTATTCAGGCCTTATTTTCACTACTGCTCAGATAAGTAGTGATCATAATTGCGAAGACCGCTTCTATATTCATATCTACGAGATCTAACGCTGAAGCCTGGCATAGAATTTATACATGCTTACCAGTAAAATTGTTTGTTATCCGTTTTAATGCTCTCAGAGAGTAGACAGAGCGTGGACTGAACCAACAGGTTTTGAATCCCCATTACCCCATTAACACCAAAGCTAAAACATGTCTTAAAGCTTTTTTGTTAAAAACAGTTGAAAATTGTTTTCGTAATCATGTGGAAGCTGCTTAAACCAATGTTTATCGATATAAAAGTTAGCGCATCGGAAATCAAAACTGAAGACTACTTGAAATCTATGGAAAACTCGATTTTTCAGTTCTCCGTTCAATCTGATTTTCATCCAGTTAAACCCGGTTTAGCCGCTGAACATGTTTTTCTGGTTTGAATGGAGTATAAGTCTCAATAGATATACCAGCTTTTTTCCGGTAAGTAAAATTTGTTGGTCTTTTTTTTTTTTTTTTCTATTTCAAAATTCATTAAATTCAGTGGAGTCAAACATACCAGCTTGTCAAACTGAGAGTTGCCTTTGAAATTAGATAAGCTGGTTCGTCATTGCTTTCGTAATTGTTACTGCACCTTTCCACCAACGGATTGGTGCTCGCACAAGCAGTGTGGCTTTTATTACCGAAAAATGATTTAAATTGAAGTTAAGATCATTGTGCCAGCCCAAGTGATTTTGTTGCAGGGCTCCTTCTACACACAGACAGAAAATATTCAAGCCCTCAAAACAATTCACGATTAAGTATCTTCTAAAGGTAAATTGAAACCTTATGCCGGGTAGTCCTTAAATCACTGAGATCGAGCGGTGTTGGTTGTCTGTTCGCAAGGTATAGTGTTTAGAGTTATTATATTGTGTTTAAAGTTTGTTTTCGTGTAAGGATCCGCCAGTTATTCGTCCATCTATCCATCCATCCTCTCCGAGAAAGCACCTCTAAAACCGATATGGAGTTTCCTTGGACTTGGGCCGCTTTAGTAAGCTTCTAATATGCATGAAGGCTGCCATAAGAATGCATGGAGATGATACTAAAACGACTTCCACAGCTTGCAGCATCCCTGATGGAGCTGCAACATGGCATAGTAAATAGGCTCACCTTGAATGTTCTAAAGACGGAATATATGTTGATAGGATCTAGGCAAATAATTAGCGACTCTTGCAGAAGTACTTGATCTATCCACAAATGGGATCTCTTTGAAAAAAGTTGGAAATAGAAAATGTATTGTCTTGGCAAAGCAATCGATGAGTCTCCGACGTGGGACACTCATGTAAGGAGTCTTTCTAATAAAGCATCATCTGGAACAGGGGTTATTATAAGGGTGAGCCTTTCGTTACTGCTACTTAACTGATTAGTGTCTATTAGGTGATTGTTGAACTATACTTGATTATTGCAGCGTCATACGTATGGGAAATAACATCAGAGACCACTTCAATGACAAACTTCAAACGGTACTAAATCGTGCGTGTCATCACAGCTGCCGACTAACGGTTATTTACCATGTTTACGAAGGAATTATTGTGCAAACTTGGCTGGTCCAATCTCAAGGCGAGGAGAGAGAAAGAAAAAACTCTCACGATGTTTAAAAGTATGAATGATGCGACCCTAGTCTATTTAAAAGATCTCTTTTCAAGTGATATCGAGAGATCGGTTTGATCTAAGAACGTCCGGTGTGAATCTAGCTTCACCGGTTGTTAAAATAGACTACTCGAACAGCTTTGCTTACATGGGGCTGAAGTTTCTAAAATGGAACCATCACTCTGGAATGTTGTTCTGGACACAAATTCACATCATCAGAGTCTAGTGAATTGTTGTTGTCTACAGTCAAGTTGTGTAAGTTTGGTTCAAACCATTCACGACAGTTGCACAGCAAACGAACAGAACAGAACGAACCTTAACATTTGATGAGGGATCGAGAAAGAGCAATCACGACCGACAACACACAGAGCTAATTCCTTAGTTGCTTCATGCCAAGGAAACAGGCTCAAATGAGCTACGAGCAAGCCGATATACCCTCGAGTATGACTAAACTTTTTCATCGATGAACAAGAAAAAAAGTATCCATGAATGTTAGACCTTTGAGCGATTTAAAGTTTATCGCATAGTTTGGTAGAGGGCATTGACTTAAAATATAAAAGTTCAGAATACAAGCTATTCTGATATTTCAGCTAAGGTGTCTTAAGTCGACACAGAGGTGCTGAGTACATCTACACACGCTTTCTAATTCCTTATTTAGTTAATTCGCTTCATTATCCGCTAGCATTCTATTTCACCCTGCTGATATGCACCCCCCTATCACAAGGGGTCCGCAATAGGGGCACTTATAAACCGTCAACCTTACTAATTCACAATTGCAACCACTCTGCACTAGTTGGACGCTTGCAGTCAAATAACAAGGGTTTTTAAATTATAATCCAGTCCATATTACAGAAAGAAGTAAATGATTGACCGAAGAAATAAAGAGGGAGAGAGTGCTGGCCATCAGAAACAATTACAATACAAAGTTAAGAGAGCCAGATTTAGAAAATCACATATGTCGACCCTTTCACTCCCAGGATGTTAACAGTTATTCTCCTGACTGTTTGCCATACAGTTCGTACGATGCTAGTTCGGAGAATTTGGTTTTGGATCGACTGATAATCCCCTAATTGAAGAATTTCCCTTATTCGCATTACTTATCTGCTTGATATTATATTGATATTGTAAGGAGAAATTCTGTCTTCGTCACTCGTGGGAGTTACGGGTTTGACGTGAGATCAATAGAAATATATTTATAATCGTCTTCTGCTAGTTTAGATAGCTTAAAATGTCGAGCGCTTGACATTCTTGGTCTGTAGGAAAAGTTTGCTTGGACGCCGAATTTGACCGCTGCCAATAGAAACGTCTTCTTCGGCAGTTCTGATCAGGATTTTTCTTGTATTGTCTTAAAATTTGGCAGGTTTGGTTTTGAAATCCCACGATTTATTGAAATCTGCACTAGCAAAGCTTTGGCAGTCAATTCGTGGTAATAGAGTCTCATAGTTTGCCAGCCCCTTCCATTTTGCTATCTAGTATGCGGCAACGATCTTCGTCGAGTTCACATTTGTGATATGGGATCGTTCACTTCTCGGCTTTCCAGAGTTACAATTTCTTCTTGACAAGATCCTAAATTAACTATTCAGCTGCCAACTGTTAAACTACTTTACCTCTGGTCGTTGGTTTACGGATACTGAATGATATTATTTAAACCTCATCTAGATCATAAACATATCGATAAGTCAGTCCGGGTAAGTGGAATAGGTTATGTGTAGGCACTGAGCTCGCCTTGGATGAATTGTTGCATTGCCAACAGAGAAACATGTTAAACTCCAGGGAAACTCCGCAAATACCTTCCATACTAATTTCCCTTTAGAAATAATTGTTGGAGCTTTTTGTTTACCCTCGGTTTTTTTTTTGATATTTCTCAGTGTTTGTCTGTTTTTCTTTTAAAGGGGATCAGGTTAAATAGACGTAATAATTCACACACTCGGTATACCTACATCGGCTCCCTTTGTTTTCTAGTTGATTGGCAGAAAATGTCACGTGGTCTGTAAATCAATACAACGTTACGCTCTGTCTCCTTTCCCTGAAGATCGAAACATCAGTCGGCGAGGTAACCTCGATAGAAAAAGGTAAAAATCTCTTGTTCCTGGCTTCATTTACTTCTGAAATTTTGACAGACGTTAGAAAAACAAATGCTTCTTCTATCTGCGTAAAAAAATCACTAGACGATTTCTTGCACGCGCTGAAAGTTGCCTTCGAGCTTATTAAAGAGCGCGCTTGATATCGCAACTCGGTTCCAAATCAGTTGCACCCGCTTGTTTTGTAACTCGCACAAGTCTTCAATTTTTCGCGTACAGTCTGGCAAAAATTTAAATTGTCGGGCATAATTTTGCCTCTGTTTGACCAGGAAACATTTTTAATTATTTGAAATGTTTTCATGTGGTATGTTTCGTTGACGGTAAAACTGAGTTGCCTCTGACAAGTCCTCACAACTAATTCTTTATGTTCGTCTGTGATCGCGTGCCCGTGGTCTGTAGCATTTGAGCTATTTAGCCTCAGCTGAATACCATAAGTAAAGTTCTTTAATTTCTTATTTGCTAAGACCTTATTTCCAGATATGATCCTATCTTGGCAATTCGGGTTTTACTCAGGAAACGTATCTAAGACAAGTCAGATCGGAACTTCAGGATTGCATTTTATTTTCTTTGAACGAAGATACAATGCTGCCGGACTCATAGAGACGGATACATGACGTTTTTGACTCAGTTCACTCACGATCTCTGAGAGAAGCCACTTTAAAGCAACGCAAACATTTAAATGGATTTGATACGTTCACAATGTCACGGAAATAAATATCTACATATGTGGCGAGTTCCTATTTCCGTCATCGAAATCTTCTAAACCGATAGTCACAGTTGACCATACGGAAACAGGTTTCTTACTCTTGAACCGGTGCATACGTAAGGAAAAGCTGAAGATGCAGAAAATGAAGATTTCTAACCACGAGAAGCTAGGGAAATATATTGATAATTATTCCAACGGCTCGAATTAATTGTTTCTTCGTTCACTGCGTCAACTTTGTGTAATTTAGGTTTCGCTCTCATAAATGTTTATGTTGTATCGAAATCGTTTGTAACCTTAGGCTTTACATGCGGCCTATGTCGTCAATTCTGATTACACCAGCTACTCATTGTTACAAGGTTTTCAAACTACCTTGCACGAGGCTCGTTCAAACGTCGAACATTTCACTCAAATTTGGAGGGAGCAAATTCAACATAAGTAGACACTTTTTTGAATCAGACCTTTGTATTTGGTTCGCCGTTCCGGGATTTTAAAAGGTTTAAGAATAGTATTTTCATCATACTTTATGCTTCAGGTCGGGATAATTAATAGTACGATGTACGTCTGAATAAAACCGTGTAAGAAGTTACTGACAAAGCCGCTGCAAAGTCGATTTCACGACCCAAGCTGGCAAGAAGAACAACCGATCTGTTCTAAATAGAAATAGCAGTTCTAAATTGATTTAGAAGTCGAACATTCCATGCAATGTTTGGTAGGTAATAGGTTGGAGAAATCAAAACTTTGGTTTCGGAGCTAGACTTGAATAGAAATTTAACTGAATGCTCTGGTCAGCAAGCACTTGTCTGCTAAGATTTACGAGTACCGTATCGCGGATGTACGTTTATTTTACATGATCCGCTCACAATTCGGTACTTTGCATACTATGGAAAGACTATTTCGTCCATGTAGGAAGTTACCTTAAAGGCTTTTGACCTGTGTGACTTATTAAGGAACACAGGAAATTTTGAAAAGGATGCAGTTTATTGAAGAGGAAAGCCAGATGAGGGGCAGTGAACAACGTTCTACAGTCTTTACAGTCAACCGAGAAAATTCCTGGGTTACGGTGACATTCAGCAGAATGGAAAGTATTGCAGCTGGGCACGTCTTACTTTTGCTCAGCTAAAGACAAAAGGCATTGTACGTTAAAATGAAATTGTCTTGTCTGATTTGCTCACTAGAAGGCCGTCAAAAACTGTTTAACTAAAAACGATCTGTTGCATAACTGCGTGGACCTCGCTATACTGTGAGAGAATTGCAATTAAATACGCAGTGCCGTACTTTTCGGGGCATTATATGTCATCAAGTCGTTACCTAGTGGAAATTTGCTTAATTATTTGTACTTTGATAACTTCAGTAGAGGGAAGGTGTTCCTCGTCCGCTCGTTCTCTATCAATAGTTCGGCCACCTGAACGCCACATCACTGCATGCATTGTTGTGATTAGAATCGTTTGAGTACATGTGATTTTGTCATGATTTTATTTCAAATTCCGGCTGCCGTCGCCATATTACTTACACTAATGGCTTAAAGAAGCATGCTTGAAAGAGTTGGAGAGTGACGCACAAAAGCCAATGTCTGTAGTCATAAGCATATAACTGACGTAGGTTATATGCATCTGGTGTCGAAAAATACCTCGGACTATATCACATAGACAAATTAATTACTGGATCAAAAGGTGGAATGAATAGCTGGTTATTTAACTCAAGAGGTAACCAAAGTTCTGCCGAACTACTATAGGAAGAGGACTGGTTACCTTTACTTGTTCAAAGTGTTCAAATGTGTTCACAATCTTCTTTTTTTTTATTCCACAAAGGCCAGAAAGTACGATTCAGTTAGGTTTTCGAGTGTAAAATATTTTTTAATGCAGGGGTTGAGGATAACGGTTTTTTTTTTTTTACCAGAGGTCTGATTTAATTTGGCTCACGGAGTCAGACTTAAAATAACGCATCAATCGCAAACGAATCTGTAGAACAAATTTGCCTTATCCATAAACAGTAATAAAATGGATGTATCAAGGCAACTCAGAGCTTTGAGTGGTATTAGATCAGAGCCTTTTGAGAAGAACTTAGAAAATCCCGCAAATGGAGAAAATGAGCACTACAGGACCATCTTTTTTGTGCCACAACTGAAAGGACTCATTTTTTTGTTACGAACGCGAAAGATACAGGTGAGTGCAATAATTCATACACTTCTTTATTCTATTTTCGTCAAGTAATTGGTTCCCTTTGTTCCAAAAGCGTTGACTGACACAACAGATCACGTGGTTTGTAAATCAACACAAAGCTACGCTCTGTCCTTTACAAGTACAAACTCATCAATCGGCCAAGATACTGCCATAGAAGAAGGTAAATTTGTCTGGTAATTGACTGCTTTTACTCCTTTGATTTAAACATACGTTAGACTAACGTATTTTCCGACTATGTGAGTTAAAATGGTAACAAAATAACGGCTTGCACGCGTTGAAAGTTGCGTTTGAATTTGTGTAAGGTCGTGTGGTTGATTTCGCAACTTGAGTTCAATCGATCACTAATCGAGTACCTGCCTGGTTTGCGACTCTCATGAATCATCTCGTATTTGCTAGCTGTCTTCTGAAAATTTCAATCATCAAGGTTAATTCGACGATCCTAAAGAAGAACATTTTTTGTAAACTGCGGGCTTTTCTCTTAACAGTAAAATGTGGTTTTGTGTCGTAAAGGATTTAGTCAAATGCTCAAATTCTCTGTCAAATGACAGAATATTTGCAAACTACACTCTTCTATTCGATTTACTGACACTTAAATTCACACAGTCTCCCTATTTTTTCCAGTAAACTAGATTACTTTGAATCATTTTGTGGTATTCAAAACAAGTTGGCTGCATTTTCACTGATTTAGTTGAGTTGATCGTCACCAATGTTGAATGTTCCATGCATACACGCTTTTGACACATGCTTGAAACAATTAGTTACTCGCGGCCACCAGCGGAAGCCAGTCAGAAGCAAAACGTACGTTTGAACGAGTTTGATAGGTACATGAGGTGAATTGAACTCGAAATACATATTTAGTTCTCATCTTCTTGAAAACAGCGCCTGAACTTAGAACATAAGTTTTTTTTTTTTTTTTTTTAATTTTTAATTTTTTTTACCAACATACCATGAACAACCTCGTAGGACAAGATGAAATAGTTTAGAAGCAAAAATGGATAGTTTAGATGACTGATTTCCTTTTTCCATAGAAAATTAAAGTAAAAGTTGACGAATTGAAGGACAATTGCAAATCAGTTGCTAAACGGAAGCGAGTTCGTGTCACCCCCTCAGTACAGTTTAGCCGACCGTAGTTATTCAGTATCCTCCGAATTTGTCTACCATGACAAGATTTCTTGCCGTTTCGATTTTAATCAAGACCTCAGCATTGATTGAGGAACATATTTTCCTTTACAGCTGGATAATTTGAAAGACCTAATTTACACTCTGCACTTGACATAGACTGTTTTGCATAACTTAATCTTCCTCGGTAAAGATGCGTTTCACCGTGAAAAATTCACAGCTTCTTTTCTCTCAAGTAATAAAATACATGGCGTGTCTGAAATGAAACGGTCCTGGTGTTTTTTCAATGAGTTCATCGAAGGTTCTGCCTGGAAAACTGTCAACCGATCTACTGCGATCTACTGCGTGACTAAAAACCCATTTAAAAAAATTGCAATAGATGAAGCGTTAAACTTTTCAAAAAATTACCTGTACTTTTAGGCAATTGCTATGATTGATAATGTCGCTTTAGAAATAGCAATTTTGTGATAACTTGACCCAAGAAAAATCTTACCCATGCCTTCTATAGTACTACGTTATCGTTTAGTCACCCGAAGCACACACCTTACAGGCATGTTGACGATCGATTAGACTCTTGTGTTCATGTGATGCAGTCATGATTTCTCTGTTCCGCAGTCCTATTTGACACAGCGCTGACACTCCTTTCGGTTACACGAGGCCTAATTGACCGAATTTGGAACAATTTCAACGCGCACAAAATTCTCCCGTGAATTTTAAAATACCGATATATAGTAATGAACCTTTAAAACTCTAGAAGTCTTAAATATATGTTCTTCATGTTAAGTTTTAAAGAAGGCGCAACCAAGCTATTACTGTACTTACCGAAAGATTTTTAAGTCTACCAAATTTAAGTGCGTTTTAATCTTAAATTAATGCGACAGTTTTCTTCATACAGGTTTGTGTCACAAAACTGATGAAAAAACTCTTCAGATTCTCCCAAACTTAGCATCAATACGACAGGAATTTCAATTGACATTTTAGCACTTAGCACAAGATTTTACATCAGATATGTAACCTGAAAACTGTCCTAGAATATTAGAGCAGTGACGATGAATGTGCTTTGACCGGAGTTAAACCGAAATCTCTCCCGTGGACAAACTCTGTTTGTTTCCCTGAGTACGTGCATTTCATTAAGTCATCAGTTACTGTCTGAGACTAAAATAACCCGGCTCTGAGATCTATTTTCGGATCAACTTAGTAGGGAACAGACCGGGAAACAGAGTGTTATCAATAGTTTATACTGCAAGATACAGGTCTTTTTTAACAAAAAATAGAAGGTTGAGTGTAAAAACGATCTTGTCGAATTTTAATTAGCTGTCGAGTGTTGATGACCCCTTTTAGATGAATTCAAATGAGTCTATCGTTCTGTTTTGCATAACCTTTGTGTCTAAAAATTATGTTTTTTTCGCGTAAAAAAAGAAAAGAAAAGCAACGAACAGCGAACAGTAGTGCCCATGTCAAAAGTTCTTTTACTGAAATTTTTTCACTTTTTAAATTAAGACCAAACGTATTCACTTGCGAGGGTCGTCAGATTTCCCGAGATCTGACGGCTGCGTGACAAATTCCCGGGCTGCAAAACGATCGTGTAATAATAGAAATTTTCGACAGTAAGCGCCAGCTCTTTACTTTGGTCTGGAAGAAATTAAACCAGCACGGATTCGAAATTTCGACTCATTGTTTGCCAGGTGCAAACTAAACTTGCTGCAACGTGATTGAGCTAAAGAACGTTAGATTAAGAAAGGAGGCAAAGAACCAGAGGAAATAACACTGGCTAGGAATGGAGAGGATAAAAGTGAATCGTAGATAACGAACACGAAAGGTTTTTTACGAACATTTTTGTGATTCTCAAACTTTGATGTTCCTGCTGTAAAACTATTAGTGTGGGAGAGAGGAATGCATTGCAGATTGGTTGGAAATTGACTTTTCTACATCAAAGAAAAATCATAGTTGGTGATCGATGAAAATTTTGCTGTTGACCCTCACAGTATTTATCGTCACCAACCACTGACATTGCAAACACAATTTGATTAGGTAACGCACTTGTAAATGTGTTAAGAGTATTAATATCTTGTGTTGAGTCGTCTTTAGAGCTATTGTGATGTTTTAGTCCCTTTCAGAACGAATCTCATAGATTACTGTCGACAAATTTCTCGATATGTCTTTTCAACGGCACAAATAGTCATGGATAAGACAAAAAGTGCTGTTACATTGCCCATTTAATTGTTCTAGAGCGTCGATGACTTCGAAATAATAGATTGTGAAGTCTGTCTTTTTGACTGACTCCAGAGATTGTTTTGATTTCTGTTGCTTGAAGTAACTGAAGTATTGCAAAAAAAGCCGGCTACCGGTAGTCTACCGCCTCTCATAAGGGCTCCTACTGGCATCTATTGAGCCTTCGAACAGGCTGTCGTGTTTGGGTTTCGCCGTAAGACCCCTTTTCGGGTACAGCCGCCTATTACATCATCAGCAGCCCCTTTTGGAAAATGTTATTGAGACCTTGCTCTTTCTAGAAAGGGGTCTAGTCCATTATATATTTGCCTCAGCTTTTCCTTATACTACCGGTATTTTTACTTTTTGTACTCTGGGGTCGAGAGAGACTCTGGTAAAGTTTGTTGGCAATATCTAGTCTCCAGCCTTCTTGCAAATAACTCTGCAAATTGGGTACTCTGCCACTAGTTTGAAGAGACTCTCTTGCCGTCTATCAAGCCCTATGGTGCAGCGCATGAAAACACCCAGTGTTCTGCTAACAAAACTTTGAAATGGTTCAAGCAAAGACCTTGTGTAAGTTTAAACTAAGAAGGTTAAATGTTGAACTCAGTTTAAACACGTAATTGTCATCGATATTTACACGAGTGAATAAACACGAATCAGTGTTACTGAGCTGTTTTAACAGATTACAAAGAGAAATATCGTGTCTCAATTTTCTTAGCTGCAGTCTGTTTCTAAATGAATCAATTTCGGACATATTTCTTATTGCCTCAGATTTAAAGCCTTTCATATGGCTTCTGTTGTGTACCCCGGTATTTTTAACAGATCATTAACGTCCTACTCATGACAAATATAAGTTCGGCTTTGTTTAAAAACTCGCTCTCAAATAGACTAATGGCCCTGCAGGAAGACTGAATATTCACCGAATTCCCATAGAATGCCTCATGCATATAAAAACTTAATTAAAGTGTTTGAGGTTTGTTTACTGAGGGATGTCATCCGATTCCAAAATTGTTTTGGTTTTTAAAAGGCAGAATTTTCTGAGGTTGTGTATTTTATAAAATTCCTAAGTCAGAAATGTTTCCTAGTGTCGCAAACCTGGCGATTATATGCTATACACAAGCTCAGAAAATTTGTCCTCTAAAAGACCAAAGATAGTTTTGGAATCGCTTGACATTTCGCAACAAATGTCTGATATTCATAGGAAGTTTGAAAGAAACTTTCAGCGGAAATTCTGCGAACATTTCAGACTGCCGGGCAGTTAAACATTGCGTTACGTTCAGTAATATTTCAAATTCATGACTTACAGTTAAAAACTCCCTCCTTCTTAGTAACCTAATCTTCAGTTCTGTTCCGAATACTGCTAACTTTCAAAGAGTTACAACTGCCAGGGAAGAGAGTTACGAGTAGCATAACTTTTAATGTGTTTAGTGTTAGAACATCAGAAACAATACTGTTTTAGGTTCAACTCCTGGTGAAAACTTGCGCTTGGAACTTGGGCTTTTTCTGTGGATTATGGCTGGGTGATGAACTGAACAACACTCGGTGACCTATCATGGACTGAGTCCGCCGAACATCTGCATCTCAGGCATTTGCATGGACGAATATCTGCCATCAAAACGTCGAGTAAATAAAACTCAAGGTGCAACCATCATTCTTGCGATGATTGAAAAGTAAGCCCTCTCACAATTTCACCATGTCCTTCCATTCTTGCAAGCCTCTGTTGTTTTACTTCGCTGGATGACAATAAGTAATCAAATATTCAAGAGTAAGCTGCATTTCATCTTTCAAGCGTATGATCCTCTACACTCGCTCGCAGCTTAGCTCTGAAGTTAATTTCAATTCTTTCGTGTTCTTTTGGCACTACTTGTGCGAAACGGTCATTGATAAGTGCACTTTATTACGAATGATCTTACCACAGAGCAACTTTAGTTGTTCAAACAATGAAATCTAGAAGAGAGCCTCGTTGTTGAAAAGTCCATAGATTCAGAGCAATGGCTTGCCGATAATAACGCTTCATAAATTTTACGAACAAAGTCTGTCTCAGTTTCTTTTCTTAAACTTCTGCGCGAATGACCCTTTTCTGCTCCAAACGCAAGCTACCTTATTCAAAACAAAAATTTTCACACGTCTTTAGTCTGCTTTCTTCAAGTAATCGGCTCCCTTTGTTCGGCGTTGACTGACACAACAGATCACGTGGTCTGTAAATCAATACAACGCTACGCTCTGTGTCCTTTACAGGAACGAATTCATCAATCGGCGAAGACACGGTCACAGAAAAAGGTAAATTTCTCTTGTAGTTGACCGCTTTTACTCCTTTACGTTATAGGTACGTTAGAAAAACATATTCTTCGACTATTTGTGTGAAAACGTTATCAGATAATTGTTTGATCGCGCTGAAAGTAGCGTTTGAGCTTGTGGTTGATCTCGCAACTTAAGTTCAATCGATCATCTAGTACCCGCTTGGTTTGCGACTCGCCTGAATCTTCACTTTTTCGCTTGTGATTTATCCAACATAACAATCATTGAGCCAAAGTTTGTTCCTTGTAGACAAAGTGTATTTCATATCTTTAAAATACGGGTTCCTGTCTTGACGGTAGAAATGTGGTTTTGTGTTTTAAGTGACTTGGTCGAACGCCCGACCATATATCAGGACTGTCAGTGTGGACATACAATTTTAATACTAGCTAGACTCTTCTGTTCAGTCTTCTGATACTTTCTTTATGTACCGGCCTTAATTTGCTATCTCGCTATATGACTTAGTAACAGGTTGGTGGTATGTGGGACAAGTTACCTTCGTTTTAACTGATTGAGTTCAGGTGAACGTACCCTCTGTTGACTGTTTTCATGCATACACGCTTTTTACACATGACTAAGACTTCAGTTTACTGGGGGAACTTATGGAAGCCAGTCAAAAGCGAAACAAACATTTGACTGGGTTTTGATATGCTTATGAAGTGAAATGAGCTCGAGGTATGTATCAAGTTCGAATTTCCGTGCAAGCTATGTCCAAAATACTTCACACGGAAGAAATCCTCAGCTGTTGGTTTCCTTACTAGCAGACCACGCTTATCAGCTGCGGGAATGAAAGTTTATTGAAAATGAAGTAACATGAGACTGTATAGATCGATTGGTCAGAAGTCAAAGCTGATAATAAAGGCGAATCGCTTTTTTTTCCTTGAGAAATAAAATATCTCGCCATTGATATATAGAGAGGTACTCTACAAATACAATTCATTCTATGAATTGCTGTTCTTCCCCGTACACGAGTGTAGTTGTTCAGTGGTCTCTCCTATCGCTAAGTGTTACTTTTTGCATTTGTTTGCCTTTCCTAATTTTATTTGAAACTTCAACATTCAGTGAAGCTCATATCCTCCTAACCAGCTTCATAAAAATTAAAAGGGACACATTTACGTGTGAGCATAAAATATATTGAGCAGTAATAGTTCTCCTTCAAAGGTGTCATCAGTCGCATTTCACGGCGCCTTGTCAAGCTTTGCAGCGTGAGAACGGTTTCCTCAGTGTTACGCAGACTGTCCACAGTCACCTTAGAAGTTTAGATCCCGTTTGAAAAGGATTCGTTTTGTCGAACATTTAGCCTTGTTATTTCAATAAAAGTACGATGACCTGTTTAATTCTGGAAGAGCGGACTGAAAAGGCCTTTTTCTGAAATATCGAAATATCAATTTGAGGTTACGAAACAGCTACACTAAACGGACTCCTGAAATCGCAGTAATAGCCTTGTTGGTGTGCGGAACAGAGAAGCATACCTGCAAGAAGACCTTAAGCTCATCAAATACGTTTATACAAAATTTACCCAAAGTTTATACAAAGCTCTATCATCTCACAACTTCTCAAGGACAGCTTTCACCGATCGACCGTGGCAAGGTAGTGCGTGACGTTCGCGATAATTACAAGAATATTGTCGTAGTGTTAAAACTTTCGCCCAGTATATTTCGCATTTTTTTTGCTGGTTTATTTGATTTAAAAAGAACAGCACACGGTTACTGTGCTACTTGTATTTTGATAGAGTCAGTCGAAGAAGAATGGTTCCGTGCCTGCTATGGTCCTTGTTATTTCAGTGCTCGGATACCCGAGCACTGAACGCAACTTGAATTCATAAAGATGATCACAAGTTTCTATCGCGTGCGTGTGTTTCAGTCATCTTCTATTTTTCTTTTTATTTTGTCGCTTCCTAGTTCGAAACACATAGCTAACCAGCCTTTTCAAGATTCTTTGAGTCCGAGGAGGCTCATCTGACCGCTTATTGGTGGTATTCCGTAATATTTCTGTGTGAGTTAGCAGACTCCATAATATATGATAATCAACCAATATACATGTACCGGTCGTCACTACATGTAAATGTGTTTTTAGTTACCATGGAAGAGAAAGACGAAATTAATTTTCGCCTGCCGATGAACACGTGAAGATGTTTTCCAATCGAATTTAAGGAATGTGCCGCATGATCTTTAGTTAGTTTTTAGTCTTATTTTGGACAAGAAAGCCAGCTTACTTCGAGTTCAATCGTCTAAAGTGTCTTCCCGAAATGTAGGTATGCTGGCATGACTTTGTAATGACATTTAACAATTGCGCACACTATTGTTGAAGCTACAATTGCTTCAAACTCTCTACAAATAACAGAGAAACATATTAAGACTGAGAAGAACTTAGGTATTTATACTATCAGGAAATCAATCTCCCCGTGGCGATGTATTTTTACTCAATTTGCATGCATCCTGCGACAAATTTAGGGCCAATTCGTTCTATATTTAGCATCAGCACGCAGGAATTAAAGTGCTTGTACATTTCTGTTGAAATTGACCACTTGGGGTTTAAGTGCTTGTAATGGTACGCTTGAGGCTAGGGAGGGTGAAGAAAGAAAAGGATTCCAACGTGCTTAGTATTTAAGTGTTTCATGATCAGGGTCTCATCTTACGGTTAACAGAACTACTTTGATTTCAAAGATCTAGCCGCCTCAACACTCTTTCCGTTTTGAATTTTTTTTTTTCGTTGATGAGGTCAAATGTTGATAAGATACAAAGCTGAATGAACGATGAAGCTTTTCTGTTCTCGTCTGAAAGAAAACAAAGATTTTAATCGGTTATCAAGGCCAAGAGAGTAAAAGAAAGATGACCAACTAAAGAAGTTCTTGATTTTTAAACAAATTCCCCTTGTCAGTACCTCAGTACCACAGGAGATGACTAGGGAAAAGTATGGGGAATGTGCACTGATATTAGGATGAGAAGGCTTAAAAAAAGAAGGCTGATTTTATTATACACGAGTGCGAGACGAGCGAGCTAATGACCTTGCAAGAATACTTTTGAGAGTAAACTACTGAACATACAGTTCAAGGAGAATCACTGGCAACCCGAGAAACTGTCTCGTTACGCTTTGACTCCGAAGACCGGACTAGTAATTCTCCCTTTTAGCGGCGTTGTATTTCGTTGTTTGTCACGTAGGAGAATTTAGAGTTAAATCAGCACAATACTCTATGGCTGATAACTTTGCCCACTCTTATTTCTCTCTCAGTATTAATATGAGAACTAAAAAGTTGATCACCCTTTGGGAGTGATAGGGTTCATTAAGGCCGGGAATTTACACCGACATTCTTAGAAGTGCCTCGTATATTTACAAATTTAACCAAAGTTGGTTGTTTTTTATTCTTCTTTCTCCAGCTTGTTCTTACGACTGAATCAAGATGTCTCTTCGTACGATGCAGCTTCAGGACTTAAACCCTCACATTATGTGCGTGTTATGCGGTGGATACTTAGTGGATGCTACAACCATTGTCGAGTGTCTGCATTCGTGTAAGTAGTGAGACGTTTTTACAACTTCTATTTTTAATGGATGTTACTGCTGAATGTGAGCGAGAGACTTTAGAAGAGCCAGCAGGCTTGTTCTGCTTCCTCGTTTGTGAAGGTTTTGGTTGTTTTGGTTTTCCTGATTTCCCCCCCATTGGCAGTCAATTTTCTCAGTATAGCCCTCTTCATACTCTGCGGTTGGCGACGACTGATTCCCCCTCAGTTCCCCCTGAAAACCATATGATCCCACAAAATCCTACCCTCTTCCCCTCCCAGGCAGTAAAAAATGACCTGTTCCTTCTATTTACTGAGAAAATGTGACCATCTAACACTTCGTTATTCGGACCAAAACAGTTGATCTGGGCAAGAATAATTAACCCTTAAATCCCCAGGAGTGACAAAGGGAGAACTTTTTCTTACAATATTAATTAGAAAAGTGATGAGAATAAAGCAGAATATAACTTGGGGGACTTAAAGTTGATCCGATACTAAATTCTCCCAAGTAATATCAAGTGATTTTATGGGAGACAGTAAGAAGAAATACGAATCAGATCTTGGGAGTTAAAGGGTTAAGTCACTTAGCTACAGCTTTGAATATCAAAACACTAAACAAACATTAAGAAAAGAAAAAACAGAGCAAAACGAAGAGAAATAAAAGATGAACAAAAAACAACAACAAAAAAACCAACCAAACAAATAAGTACACTCACAAACAAGACGATCCGAAGATTCATTGGAAAGAAAATGAAAAAAAAAACTTGAAATTGAAAATAATGTTATTAAGACATGTTCTTGACTTTTGAACTGTTATCAACTTAGTTGGATCGCTTAAGTTTTTTTTTTCTGTTTTTATCTCTAGTTTGTCGCAGCTGTATCGTTAAATATCTCCAGACATCATATCACTGTCCTGTTTGTGATGTTGAAGTCCACAAAACTAAACCGCTTCTTCATATTCGGTGAGCATAATGTAATTGCAGCCAGTCCTTTACAAAGCATGAGGCTAGTATCAAGGTACGTTGCCCTGACGCCTGGTAAATTAAGACATATCTGTGTTTTATTTTTAGACCTGATAGAACTTTACAAGACATCGTTTACAAGATCGTACCTGGTATTTATCATGGTAAGGAAAAAAAATACTCTTCTGCAGACGGTGTTTTATTTGTGATGTTTGGTTTTCCTCATGAACTTGAAACTTATTCATGAAATCGTTGTCTTTTCAGAGGAGGTTAATAGGCGTAAAGAGTTTGAAGCGAGTCAAACAGACAAGAATGAATCAGGTTTGTATTTTACAGTTCAGCCTTATGTTACTCTAGTAGGTTATCTGTGAATAGACAGTGCAGTGAGCACTAACCGTTGAAGGAAAACTTTTGTAAATGATAAAGTTTAAAAAAAGGTCCTTTTATGTGAACTTTATCGTGAATGTATCCAATTGTATTTCCGAGAAAAATGAAGCCAACTCACACACTATCCCTGCATTTACTTTGATATTATCGTAAATTTATTCTGTAGCGTTCCCCAAAATAACGTAGTAAGCTCACAGCCCTTCTATTCAGTTTTATGGAGAAGTTATTTTATTCCAATTAGATATTTGTTGTGCTTATTTCATGATTATTTCACCTTTCCCACTTTTTGGCCTTACCATATTCCCCAGAGCACCCAACGCCTTCACTCCCTATTATGACGTCTTTCTTCGCCTACCTCAAGTTGTTGGGCATTGTTTATTGCTCTATAACACCTCATTACCCATCCCTCTTTATGCGGCCGCATTACAGAAACTTTTCTGTCCCTGATGATGCTGTGGATCGGCGGAAGCTTAGAAGCCTATTGCTTATTGTTAGGATAGTGGTTAAGACCTCATTTGAAACCATCATACAACTTCTTAGAATAGTTTACACGTCTTGTACGGCCGTTTTCACGATCGTATAATTAGAATTACGAGCTGTTTTCGTGAACGATTAAGTACGATTTTGCTTAGGGTGTATCAGTAGTTGGAGATGTTGTTTTCTGTTTCTCACAGCTACTGACGAGACAGCAACGTCAAATGACCAAGAAAAAGAAAGTCTTCCTTTCGAAGATCCTGTCTGTATAACTCTTGAATATTTCAGGTACAAACCCAATTTGACTTCTTTTTGATCTGATGGAGAAGGGAGGGGTGATACCGCGGGGGTTTGTACTTGCATTCTCCCAGCATATTTTTCGAATCCAGAGACTTGCAAATCTCTACTTTTGTGCTTAAAATGGTTAGTGGAAGGGTGCTAGAGAGAGTTTCGTTGAAGGAAACCGATAAAGATTGAGAGCTAGCTCGTGTCGTTCCACTGCGTTACATATCTTACAAGGTGTTTGAAACGCAAGCTAAAATATTTTGTTTGATTCGATTTGATTTTATCTTTTCTAGGAAAACAAGGAACCGGATGGAAAAGGAGGTAAAGAAATGTTCTTTATTTTCTACTTCACGTTTTGAAGAATCATACGATGGCTTTCCGTCACCCAATATGATATAAGAAATCGATCGTCTCAATATACTTTGCATTTCCGTTATGATGACTTCCGCTCACGTAGTGGAAACGATAGTGAATTTAAACGACGAAAATGGTTTTCAGGACTATCTTCACCTTGACGATCAGACTATACGATCGGATTAATTCGCTACGCATACAATGTATGGTAACCTCGTTCTGTACGAACCCCCTTTTGAACATGTTCCTATTGAAAGAATTTGCCGTTCACTGGCTCCTCTTCATTTTGGAATTTCCTATATTTGGGTTATCGTAATTCATTTTTAAAACTGAGTGAGCTAGGGTGAAGAAAAATGTTTACATTTTGCTTCGCAGGTCTTCCCTACGCGTTATCTGCGTTGTTCTTCGGAAGTGACTGTAAAAGTTCTGAAGAAATTTCTGGTCATGAAGTTTGCTATTCCTGAAACACACATAGTAAGTAAAAGTGATGTTGACTTGATAATTGGCCTGTTAAAATCGTGACAACACCTTATTAGAAGTGTTGCGGCGTGACAGCACCGTAGTCACGAAACTGTAAAATGAACGATGAAAAAGCCATAACTAAAAATGTAGTCATCTTTTGACCATTTAAACATTGCCTTTTCCTTGAAGACTTGCTATGATAGGTGATGGTTTCTTGTCTTTTTTTTTTTGCTCAGATGATATTTTCACGATTTTTGACGTTTTCAACCAAAATCTTAGTCATTTTAGAGACCCTCACTAAAAATAATTTCACTTAATTCAGCATCTTCTTTACGGCTCCTTTTTTCAGACTGAGATCATTCGTTCCGATGAAATCTTAGATGGTCACCTGACAATGAAAGAAGTGTGCAGGATATATGGCCTGTATTCCAAGGTAAATAAAACCGGAAACGCACGTCGCCTAGAGGAAATATATGTAGAGAGTTAAGGCTCTGCGGGAAAAAAACCAAAGCTTCAAGCTACAAATAAGAAAAAAAGAAAACCAAACGTAGCGTAACATGTTTACATTGTGGGGGGGGGGGGGAGGGAGGGAGGAGGACCTTCCCCTTCCCTCCCCCCACTGTAAGGAAGCCTGTTCTCTTAAAATGGCTGTATTCTTCCGTCAGGCGTTACCTTTCCAAAAATATCTGTGTATCAACTCTTACACCCTAACATCAGTATGCATATTCTCCTTACTGTTCTTCATAAATTTTCTAAGATGCTCTCAAGGAGAATTTGTTTAACAATCAAAAACTTCTTCATTTGGTGTTTTTTTTCCTTTTATTCTCGTGACCGTAAGTTTTAGTGTGATTCAGACAGGGTGATTTTGTAAGGGGAAATTAGATGTTAGTCACTCTTAGGGGGTCAAGGTGTTAATAATATTGTTAAAATATCATGGCCTATCCCTCTCTGGGCCGGGTTGTTCAAAAATTGGTTAAGTTAACCCAGGATTAGTGTGAAATCTGAGGGCTTGTACAAAAAAATTTAGTATACTTCGCTTTATGTAGAATTTGATTATTTGATGCTCTAAATAAAGGAAGAGAGAAAATTATCTCGAAAAGGCTTTTCTACAAAGGAATAAAGAAATCCGGATTAAGATCCCACCTTGGGTTAGCGCTAACCGACCTTCGGAAGTCTTTTTAACGTTTGTAAAAAGAGAAAAGACGTTCTTTTTTATTTTAATTTTTTTTCTATTTTTCCTTTGTAGCCGTTTGTAGATCTACAGTTTGTTTTCCTCGAGAAAAATGATTCAGGGGCTGTGTCTGAGGAAAAGCCAAAGATTTTGGAAGTAAAACGAAAGAAAATTAAAAAACGGAAGGGAAACAAAGCTCTCCTGAAGAAATGCTTGGACTCCAACTCACCTGGCCAATTCAAAAAGAAATTCGGAAAGAAGAAAAAATCTTCTTCATATCAACCATGTGAGGTTGGAGGAAAAGTCAACATGGAGCCCAGTGAACCTCAGTCATTTGAAAACGAAAAGAAAGAGAACCTGGGACCCTCTTCCAATCTGCTGTGCTCAAATGTCAATAAAGGAGGATTGGAGTCTCCTCAAGGACTTGCTTGTGATGACGTTGAAAATCTTCGTGATCCTAATGTTAAGGAGTCTAGCCTTTGTTTTCAACCTCAAACCAACGGAAGTAGCGTTAGCGAAAGTAAGCTGATTGTTTACTCTCAAGGAAGCGGGAACTTTAATCAGAACGAAACATCTGCTGCAGACCAAAGTACTGTTAATAGACTTGAACATGATGTAACAGACACGTCGGTAAGTTCCGATATGAAAATCGCTGATAGTTCGTCGATTTTATCATCAAACTCTCAGTCAAGTGGAGAGCTTTTCCTGCCAACGACGAACACGGGTTCTGTGGATGAGCCTTCAGTCACTTTGGATGCGAATGATTTGGCGTTTGCGCAATTGGATGGAAACTTGAAAGGAAAAGAAGTGGAATCCTCTGTATTGAACCAAACTAATGACGATTTCATGAATCACCGTTCTACTGAGTTGGAGTCTCCTAACATGCTTCGTGGGCTTGGGTTAATGTTGGAAACCCTGTAGCATAAACTCGTGAAATTCCTTTTCATAAAGGAAGAAGAGTGGTTGTGTGGTACGACGTGGCAAGTGTGAAGTTGAATAAAACTGGATATTTCTCCTGAGATCATTACTGTGAAGTCAATACTTCTTGCAAAACGGGGCACTATTTCCAGCATTTCCTGCGATTTTTTGTTTTCACGTTCTGATTTTTGTTTTTCAAGAAATACCTATACGAGGATCGCAACTTCGAATTTTATTCCTTTGGATCCAGTTGTTTCAGGGGTGGAAGAAGTCTCCTTTGCAGCCGTTGTTTAGTATCGTCATGCAACGCGCTCTCTCCCGTTGAAGGGACGAGAGAGCGCGTTGCGTGACGAGAGCACGTTGTGTGACGAGATCAAACAACGGCTGCGAAGGAGACAAGCACGAGGCTCTGCACTAGATAACTGGGTAGCACTGGTTAGCCTTTCCCAGCCTTAGAATGACTTTTCTCTGAAAGACTAGTACCTCAAAATTTTAGTTTGCTTGCAGTTACGTTTCAAATTCGGTCTCATTTTCGAATGCGAACTCCGTGCAGAAGACCACTGTTAAGTAAACCCTCTTGTAACAGTCCTCTTGCTAACTTAAATTATCCAAAGTGGGTTATACGCGTTTGCTTACAGTTTCTCGTGTTTTCTGGTTATAGATAGATTTCGAACGCAATTCATTGTATTCGGCGGATACAGGAAAAATTTCATCGCGGAAAGAAGTGCACTAAAATAGCTAATTCTAACCATCACTACGCCACCTAACAATCTAGACAGTGACTCACAATGGAATCATGAATTTCCCATCATGGCAATTTCCTCGACCTTGTACGAGCGACTTTGTAGGTATCTTCGATTTAAAATTTATTGCAAGCCTACATTAGTGGTACATACCTAAAACATGTTCTAATACCTAATTATTATGGAGATTGCACAATTTCGTAGGTGCTAGAAAGTGCCCTGTAAAACGTTTACTGTAATTCTGGTTGAATTACTAATCTCGGTTACTATTTAAGAGAACAAACGCAGATCCTATGAACATGCAGGCACGAATGTACGCGCGCAATACACATGTCCAACAAAAGAACCTATCCTCTCCTTTGAAGATTTCTGGCCGATAATCGTAACTGTAGAACCTACACTTCTTTTGAGAAGAAGTATCTTCTGTTGTATCTTTTTCAAGTTTGACTGTTAATTCATAGAAAAAAAAGGGGCCTAACAAATTATTACATTATGCATTTAAAAAAAAAAATAACGGTAGAAGAGCTTGCAGGAACTTGTACATCGTCTTCAACAATACATGGATACTTGGATGAACTGAAAAGGAGGAACAGTATTTCAATCGAAATATGCCCTTACATAAACAAAAAAGCCCGTGCTCGGGCCACATGTTCCATCCTCAGGGCTTATCCCGATTTCTATAACATGAAGCGACTAAGAGTAGTAACCCCCCCCCCCCTGGATAGGTTATTACTCCATCGCAAGGTTACCCTCCAGCATTTGATCAGGCTTCCCTGACAATTCACCGGTACCTATTTATACTCTTGGGTGGAGAGACAATGAGAGTAAAGTGTTTTGCCCAAGAACACAACACAATGACCCAACCAGGGGCCCATTTCTCGAAGGTCCCGGTAACAAAAAGGGACCCGTGAAGCTGTTCCGGTTTCATTCAAGATGGGGGTTTCTAAAGTTTTAAAAATTATACAATAAAAATCATCTCAAAAACCAAAAACAAAATGGACTGGTTAGGATGACAGAGCCTGCCAATTAATCATAAAAATTACAATTTCACAGAAAAGAAGAATAAAGAATTTGAATGGTGATTTAAACTAAGGTTGTGATTGTTTGATTTAGACTACAACTTTGAATGTGATTGGTTGATTTAAACTACAACTTTGAATGTGATTGGCTTATTGCACTGTCCGATAACAAACTGTCCCATAACAACTAGGCAAGTGAATTAGTGGAAAAGTTTCTTTATACCAATCATAATCGAGGAAATTGTAATTTTTATCATCGGTCAGAAAAATGTGGTGTTATGTTCCGAGGGAAATAGTTATGGATATGATAGGGAGAAGTTATCTGTCGATCACTTTTGGGAGTTTGAGGGTTAGCGTTTCAAAACAAAAGAGCGACTCACGTCATCGTATTGAAAAGTTGCCATCCCGTTCTGAGCTGTATCGCGCCTTCTAAATTGATCTGCAGAACAAAAATGAAGAAAGTAACAACTGATTTCCAATCTTGAAAAGTCAAGCACTTTTAAGTAATTTCTACAACCCGCTGGTCATAGAAATAACAAATGAGGCCACCCCTCCAAGAGGCTTCTTGGAGCGTTCAAGATTAACGAAGAAACTTTAAGGGCCAATGGAGAAAATGGAGGATAAAACTAGGAAAAAAATTAGTACGGGTAATTGCATTCGAGGCAAGACATTGCTTCGGCTTCACAAAACAAGAAGTCTCTAGCCAGTAGAATAAGGGTTAATTATTTTCCGTTTTTCTAGCAAACGGAGGCAAGCGCGAGGCGGGAGCTAAGCGCAAGTCATGCGCGAGGGGGGGGGGGGGGGCGTGAATGAAGTTGCGCCCGCCCCGTTGCCGGAAAATGCAAAAAATATATATATATATATATATATATATATATATATATATATATATATATATACCTGTTTTGCCGGCTAACTAGTCTATAAACAGCCATAAATTTTACGACACACTTTCGCGCAAAACTGGAAGCAAGATCTGATTATCATTTTAAGGGAAATATTTTAAAGTTTCTTTCAAAATGAAATCACTGTAACGCATGAACACCAGCTGTGGTCAAACAAAGGAGAATATTAAGTCTAAAACTTGTTAGTAACCTGTGCGAACAAACAGATAAATTCGTTTGTCTGAGTACTGTACCTGTCAGAGCCCTCAACCTCACGCAGCAAGCAACAAAGTCGTCAAAGGTGATTCGATTGTTGGTTGAATACCGCTTGACGATGATGTTCAGCGCATTAGGACTTAACCGATAACCTACGAATTTAGAAGGAAACGGAATTTTTTATCAAGACAAATCAACACGAAGGGTTACAAGAAAGAAGGCTGGTAGGGTGGATTAGGGCAGAGTTAGATGACTCCCCATTACTAAATCAAACTAATGTCAGTGAATTTGACATTTTCCCTTTGAGAGGTTTGGTTTCAAGCAGCTGATACAGTCTAATTATAAGTTCTGGATGTGATATTGAAAAAAAAAAATCCAAAAACAACAACAACAGCAACAAAAACAACAACAAAAATATTAATAAAAAGCTAACGAAGTTACCAAAAGAGGTGAGTGCAGCATGCAGCTCGTGGGGTTCAACTGTTCCTGACCTGTCTCTGTCATGCTGCATAAAGGTCGTCTGTTGCACAGCATAAAAAGAATTAATTTGGGGCATTTGTTGAATTCAATTCAGTTCGAAAATTAAACAATTAGACAGTACATCTCCAAGTCACCCCAAATAAAATAAAAGTTCAAAATAACAAATCAATCTTTATGTACCCTTTTTAGTCTCTTTAACTTCCCTTCAAAATATTGGTGAATTATCCAGTTATCAGGAAACAAGGGCAAAAAATTGCACTGAGAGGAGGGTGCCCTTTTGAAATAGAACCAAAATATATTTACATGTTATGAACAAGTGGAGAGCAATGAAAAGGAAGCACTGGTGTTACTTATCACAAACAGGGGGTTTGGGGACCAGTTTGTATCCACATGGGACTAAATTCTGTGTCTAAGACAAAGAAAACTACATTGTACCTATAACCCCTGAGAGTGATTAGAATCTAATTTCTCCTTAACAAATCACCCCTGAATTGAACATCCAGGTCACAGGAATAAAGCAAATAATCACCAACTTAAGAAACTCTTGATTTTTATACAAATTCTACTTGTCAACACCTTAGGAAATTTATAGAGAACAGTATGGAGAATATGCATACTGATGTTGGGGTGTAAAGTGTTAGGCACCACTGTGTAGCACAGCTGTGCCCAAGTCGGTGAAGTACTTAGGGATCTGTTCTGCTTATACTTGGGGACCAAACATATTAAATGCAATACTGGGACTGAATTAAAATATGGCTCCAAATAGCAGAGTCTTTGTTACATCGATGTATCAGTGCATTGGCAGGCATGCAGAAACATGTGGACAAGTTTTCTCTGCTAGCTTAAGTTTCTTCATGTTACCTACTAGAGGAGCCACTAGCTACATTTTCCACTACCTTTTGTGTAAGGTGTCAGTTCCATATGCCTAGGCAGTCACCTTTTCCCATTTCTGTCCATGGAGGTCACATATATATATAATGATATTGGTGAACAGCTAACACCTACATCCCATGTCTAGAAGATATATACAGTTCAAAGAATGCCCCCTTTCCCCCCCCCCCACCCCTCCCTTCACTACACTTTTTTTTTTTTTAACTCTTTAACTCCCAGAGGAGATTAACATGTAACTTCTCCCTATCATATCCATACATTATCCAGCAAACAGGTTTGGAGAATACTCAAACTTATCAGTTGCTATTTTGATTTTACTCACAAATTCTTGTAACCAATTTACAAGGAAATGTGTAGCAGCTAGTGGGGAGAATTGACAAACAGATCTTGGGAGTTAAGGGGTTAAAAAAATAAGACTACATGTATGCTCACAGTTAAGATTGAACTTCTTTAACATACCTTCCACTGATGCAACACACCGCATAATTCCTTAAATTCACTGAAACCCATTTTGCCACTATAGTCACGCTACAGAGGAGTTAAGGTATATCAAAGAAAATTTTTATTTCATAATCAAACTGTAGGCAGGGCATAAAATTGCGCCTAATACAGGTACCAATGTGACTAAATTTTTCACTTAGGTGACCAAATCCCGAAAATTAGTCGCCAAATTGGTGACTAGAATGCTTCATCATAACCTTATAAAGATAAAGCTGCTGCAAACCTCCTTGTTAAGTTTGTTTCCAGTACGCAGCACATGCATCTAAATCAATGACTAGATGCCATCTTGGATTTAGGTGAGCTTGAACGTTGTATATCATCCATCCTTGAATTCAATTTGTAGCACATTAAAGATCTTTCTCTGAACTTAATTTTGGAAGGTCTATCTGAAACGCTGACAGCTAAAAAAAGGTTTTGTTTGTCTTTGAAAATGGTGACCAACTTTTTTTGAATTGGCTACCACTTTGAAGAATTTAGGAACCAAGTGGCTATCAGAAAAAAAAATTAATTTCACATCCTGGTAGGTTTGAATCATTGGTGCAAAAATGAATGAATGCAACAGCAATTAAGGTAGCCATACGGGCTTAAAGAAGGGGAACAAAATAAATTTCAACAACACACTATGACTCTCTGACTCACAGTCAAGCGAGCCAACAATTACACTGCTGTGTCTCTCCATAAATATCTTCAGAAATTCTAAAATTATTTTAACTTGCCTGAGGCCTAATTGCAGCCTCAAACATTTAGAATATAACAATGTTGGTACAAAGTTGGTTAAAGGTTTATTTGCTACATGAGTTGTACAGTATTTTAATCATCACAACGTTTAAGGATACATCCAACATGGTGATCATAATCCTAAAGAATAAAAAAATCAAAGTGTATCACTTATCAAGTATGAACTCTTCATAAGTTTATTAGTGCATAAATTAAACTTCTTGAAAGCAAGTTATAGCATGGGCTTGTTAAAGGAATCCAAAAGTACAATGGTGTGCACAAATTTACACCAAGTTTTTACATCTTCTTTTTGTGACTCCACTAACACTACCACTTAACCCTTTCACTCCCATGAGTGATCAAGACAGAATTTCTCCTTACAGTATCAATACAATATTTAGCAGACTAGTGACAAGGATAAAGGAAAATACCAGTTAGGAGATTGTTGATTGATCTAAGACTAAATTCCCTGAACTAACATCACGAGAAGGGTATATGGCAGGCAGTGAGGAGAATTACTCATGAGATCTTGGGAGTGAAGGGTTAAAACAAGTTGACTGCTTTTACAGGTTGACCTGCAAATGACTTGCATGATGTTTGTGGGTATTTTTTGTCCTAACTAACCAAAGAAGAAAGATAATCTGCAATGCATTGAGAGCATTGCAGAACACTGATGCCAGGAGATAAAAATGGAATAAATGTTACTTGAGAATTATTTAAAATCACGTTTGAGGGGTTCTGCTTTAACCCTTTAAATCCCAGAAGTGATTAACATAAAACTTCTCCCTATATCCATACATTATCCAGCAAAAGGGCAAATGAGAATACCCAAACTTGTCAGGTAGAAGTTGTTATCTTGATCCAATACCAAATTCTTCTAACTAATTTCCCAGGAATTGAGAAAAAGCTGGAGGGGAGAGTTAACAATCAAATCTTGGGAGTTGAAGGGTTAAGTGATCATTCAATACAGGTGGAAGACAACACAAACAGGTTGTTGTGACTTAGTCGAGGATGACCATGACCGCTTAATAGAAGTAGAAATTAAAGTACTTTAGAGGAAAGAAATTTCAGGACTTTGATTACCAATTGCTTAATATAAGGTGACCATTTAATACAGTGCTGCTTAATACAGGATCAACTGTAATACAAGAAGTTCAACTGCAAAACTTGAGAAGTTTAATATTCATGTACACTGTACTTACCTGCAAGTCTCCAAGCTGAAAGCTGGAAATGAAAGGGAACTAAAATGAGCTTATAATAGACTTCTAAACATCTGGTTCATTTGTCAACCAATGACTGGACAGTGTAATAAAAATTGCGAGGGTAGGTAATGCATGTATCAAGGTAAGGACATAAAATGCAACCGTGGGTATGTTCCAACACTAAATCCAATTTAGTCTCTGCAATTAGCTGAGATAATTTAATTCATAGTGATCTTAATCTAAATTATTATATTGGACAAGCTATTCCTATTTGCAGGTCAGCGATTGAAAGTAATACTGATAATCTGAAAATTGAATTTGAGTGTGTACACATGTCACTTGCTTGACTTGCTTTTTGCTTTGCCTTTTTTTCTTTACCTTTTTATAATGGTTTTATCATGATACCAAAGTAATTACCCTTTTTTTACAAGTCATCTGAACAAGGATAGAGAGCAGAGATAAAGAGCACACCAATATTCTACCCTGCTTGATTGTTTTATACCAAAGTGTGAATATGGTTTAATGAATGTAAAAAATTATGTCAATGCTCCCAAGTGCTCTTCTTGCAGAACTGAAACTTAATTCATGGAGAAATACCTACGGTGATAACTTCCAGACATTCCTGAACTTGTTAGACTGCTTTGTAGTTCTTTTGCATCAATCTGCTGATCCTTCAGAAAGACAGAATAAAATCAAATCAAAATTTAAAGAAAAAGAAGCGTTCTTCAACCCTGTACACCTAAAACCTCAGTATGCATATTCTCCATAATATTCTCTATAAATTTCCTAACATGCTGACAAGGAGAATTTGTTTAACAATCAGGCACTTTTTTAGTTGGTGATCATTTCCTTTCTTCTCAGGACCTTAATGTGTGATTCAGGGGTGATATTGTAAGGAGAAATTAGATGCTGGTCAATCTTAGGGGTTAAAGGAGTATAAAAGAGGGACGTGCTCTATCAAACACAGGTGCCACGAGTGAGTAATGCTAGTAGGTTTATCTTTTCATATCACCTTCATTATTGGATATTGAAATGATATTGCAGAGGCTACATGTTATTGAGCTCCAAGAGTCAAACCTTTAACTTTAAATTTGTCCATTTGGGTACTTACTGCCCCAGCGACGGCTGAAAAATATCCAAACAAAGGATCTTGCTGCTGCATTGCACCTGGATAGCCTCCTGGAAAGCCTGGGTAACCCTGCAAAAAGGAAAGAGAAGAATTCAAGATTTTGAGCAATAATCACCTTCTGTTACTTTTATTCACAATTAATAAAATAAGAAAATAGAATCATGTTTCCCCAATCTCTAAAGATCTAAGGTCGCTAACCAGCAGGGCAACAATTACATGTATACCACTGACATGCTATAACAGCCTTTAAATTTATATGTATGGCTGAATGTGTGCCAGAGTCCTTGTTCTCTAAATACATCCAAAGAGCTGATGACAGGTCTCGCACCCTGAGGAATGTCCAGATGCTTTAGATCTCCCTGTGCAGAAATCCCACAGGAAAAAGGAACATTTTATTTCAGAACTGTCACACTCTGGTATTCTTTAGACCTTCCACTCAAACCAAAACCCTCTTTGAAAGACTTCAAATGCTGCATAAAAAAACAATTGATTTCATCCTTTTTAGACAGCATTTAATTATACCATTAAAATGCTATAATACCCTTCATGTACATGTATGACTGAGCATGTCCCTAAGTCCCTGTTCTCTAAACACATCCAAAGAGCTAATGACAGTTATTGAACAAATAAGGAATGCCCAAATGCTTTGGACCTCCCTGTAGAGAAACCCCACAGGAAAGAGGAACATTTAATATTAGACCTGTCTAACTATGGAATTCTTCAGACCTTTTACTCAAGTCAAAACCCACTTTGAAAGAGTTCAAATGCTGCATAAAGAACCAATTGATCTCATCCTTTTTAGAAAGGATTTGATTATAACACTCACATGCTATAATGGCCTTTAACTGTACATGTACATGTGTCACTGGGCATGTGCCAGAGTCCCTGTTCTCTAAAATTAATACCTCCAAAGAGCTGACAACACTTCCTGAACAAATAAGGAATGCCCAGATGCCTTAGATCTCCCTACACAGAAGCCCCACCAGAAAAAGAACATTTTATTTTAGAGCTGTCAAACTCTGGTATTCTTTAGACCTTCCATTCATGCCAAAACCCACTTTGAAAGAGTTCAAACCCTGCATAAAGAACCAATCGATTTCATCTTTTTTAGACAGCACTTAATTGTACCATTGGCATGCTATAATGGCCTTTAAATGTGTATGTATGACTGGGTGCATGCCAGAGTCCTTGTTCTCTAAATACATCAAAGGAACTGATGACACTCAATCAAACAAATAAGGAATGCCTAGATGCTTAGATCTCCTTGTACAGAACCCCCACAGAAAAAAGAACATTTTGTTTTAGAGCTGTCAAACTCTGGTATTCTTTAGACCTTTCACTCAAGTCACTTTGAAATAGTTCCAATGTTGCATAAAGTAACAATTGATTTCATCCTATTTAGAGAGCATTTAATTTCTTATTTGACATTAAATTTTATATTTCATTTGTATGTATGTAAATTCTAATTGAAAAATGTACCTTCATTCTAAAAACCTTTTTGGAATGAATAAAGTATGTATATATTTGTATTATCTGCCAGTCAGAGTGGCTTTTAGACTGCCGTTGGGTCCTTTCAAAATTATCTGTGTATATTTTTGGGGAAGACACTTACAAAATGTAGAGTTCTCTAAATAATTTCTTGCATTTTTGGCTGAGTCTCATTGTCTTGAGATATCACTTGGGCCTATACTAAAATTTTTGTGACATCTGTTAAAAGATGAACCCCTCATTGTGGAAAAAATTAAACTTTGCACCCATGCTGTCATGAAAGTTGAACATTTCTTTCTTACCTTTTCATGTCTAATATGTATGAATGTAAAAAATTTATGTAAGCTTGTGGGAATGACATGTATTTTCTCATTAGAAGGGTATGGTGTGAAAGCTGTCTAATTGTTACATTATCTGATTACAAGCATGATACATGCACTGTCCTGTAATCGCTCGCAAAAGGGTTTTAATAACGAATTACATTTGATAATTGTGGTATAGTTTAAAAATGTCATGATTTGAAAACACAAATACATAATTTTAAGATATGCCATAATTTTTGAGGCACAATTTCCGTATAGCCACAAACTTCATTGTGTACATAGTTCGTTGATAGAGAAAACAATGACAAAAGCGACGGATTACCTTCGAGGCCGAGGCCTCGTTTAAAAATGTTATGGGGTTCAACAGAAACCGCTCCAAGATCTTTACTTAAACCTGCACTTTCCTATTAAAGTTAAATTGTAGTTTCGATTCCTCGTAATTACTCCGTAGGTAAGCTTACGTTTTCGACAACTTCATACTAATGAACCCACAGGTCACTAGTGAAAAAACTTCTGCATAAACATGTCATAAAATAAAGGTTTTTTTGAACGGTGATTTCAAGCACCAAAAATGCTCCAACGATTAGCTTAATTCCCAGTTCGAATAATTGTGTGTGATTCCAGAATGATTGACAATGGCGTCTGTAAACGGCTTTTTCTCACTGTTCGCTCATCATTGAAAATTTTTCAGAATTCCAAAGGGACAATCAACTCCCTCCTCACTTACCCCGCCATATCCACCTGGTGGTGGAGCACCATAGCCTGGATAAGCCATACCTTGTTTAAATGAATCTCTTGTGCTCTGAGGGATATCTTCGATCCAAACACTGCAAACAGCGTCAGCTGAGCAACCTGGCTTCTCGAGCCCATCCCACAAGGCAATTTTCCGTGTGGGCTGCGTTACTCGTGTCACGCACAATTAGGAAAGCAACCGGAAAAGAAGCTTGTGACAGTAGCCAGTATTTTTAAGCCTCTTTTTCTTCTCCTAAGTAATCTAATGGAAAAATTTAAAACAAAACCATCGAAAAACAGTCGCAGATCAGCCCGAAATAGTTTTCGCAAGGAATGTTACCATGACGATGTCGATCAGATAACGTGATCATATGAACCCGCTGACTATGTAAAATGAACCTGCTGACTATGTAAAATGAACCTGCTGACTATATGTTACACGTAACCTCATCGCTTTTGCACAACTAACAGCTCTTAGAACAGAGCCTGTATCCTCCAGAGGTGGAATCTTCTCCAGACACTTCAGGTTAGACCGATCATAATTTTGATAATAATCTCCTTACCTGCAGGTTTTAAAAAACCGAAACATGCATAAGATGACCGTAGAAAGCAGACGTATGCTTAAATGGCTGTGAATACATGGAAATCATATTTATGCTTGAACTGCGGATAGAGACATGAATATGAAAGCAATTTTTGCAGGAAAAAAAATATTTCAGGCCACGTTTTCACCACTGCTCATTTAGTGTTCATTACCGCAAGTAATACTGTTCACATTTACTGATTTTCATATATTCACAGTCATTTTCATTTATTCATCACTTCACGGGTTTACTTGGAACCAAAATTGTGACCAGCTCCTAGTTGGATTTTTAGCTCAGTTGGTAGAGCACAGCATCGGTATCGTAGAGGTCTTATGTTCTAATCCCGTACAGGATAGAACTGAATTTTTTTCAGTCCTTATTTTGCAGTGAAAAGAAGATCGCTTTCATATTCATGTCGTATGCTTATAACGGTTTCACAAAGATTGCACAATCTTTCACTCGAGGGTCGGTAAAATTTCCGAACAGCCCCATACTACATTGTGCATTCAGCTCTTGGATAGAGAAAACAATGACAAAAACAATACATTGCCATTGGGAAAACAGATTTGTTTTGCAATAGTATGGTGCTGTGTGGAAATTTTACCCTTGGTGTCTTCAAAAAAATAAATAAATAAAAAAATTAAAAAAATATATTTATACATATTATGAGCCTGTGTTGTTAACACAAACTATATATCAGTAATTATGACATGAAAATTAAGAAATCTAAAGATCATTTCAGGTCTTTTAGTTCTATAAGGTGGCGATGAAAATTAAGAAATCTAAGGATCATTTCAGGTCTTTTAGTTCTATAAGGTCGCAGGGAGAAAGTTCATGTATATTTCTTTGGCTTTTGTTAGTTGACTTTATCTGATAATAAACACAGTAAAAATCCACAATACATGTATTTTATTAAACGTTGTGGTGTGTAGTATTGATGTGTATTTTTACGAGCTGTGGCACATAAAATTATTTTATAAAATTTTAACAAGCTTGCAGGATGTGCTCAAGTAAAAATACTCAGATATGCATACAGAGATTTTGGCCAATAAAGTGCCAGAAATCATTAATTTTATTTTCCTTCTACAGAGTAAATAAACTTTTTTTTACAATTCATTTGCAAGTTTTGCAGTAGTAGATAGCATTACAGAAGGAATATGTAACGCATACGTAACGCAATGCACCACAAGAGAAATCAGAAGCTGCCTGTAAATTATGTACATAAAAATGTAGCTACTACTGTACAGAGTACAGCAGTCATCTATTAATTTAGTTACCTTTCGATGGAATTATAAAGTTGCAGAATGGTGAGATTCTGGGCATCTACCTGGGGCAGTTTTAGGGAACTTTGCAATAGTTAAGTTGACTAATAATACCCAGAATAAGCAGAAATCAAAATTTTTCTTTAGTGATTGTTATATGAAACATTGTGAGTTTATTTGCCTCTGATTCAAGTTAATAGGCTTTTCTACTTCAGTGAAATTAGATAAGAAGTGAGATAAGAAACAAGATGTTGATTATGTAACTGACATGAAACAACTTCATTGCCTCTCAAAGTTGTTAGGAAGCAATTATTTATTTTTTCACAGCAGTAGTAATCTGGTTTTATGAATCACTTTAAAAAAATTGTTGCAAATCTTTGACCACTGTCAGTAATACATGTGAATTTGCACCTGTTTTAAAAGCAAAATTTCCCATCATCAATTGGTGTACAGGAGATTGACATCAGCATGGAGACCATTGCAACTGTCATGTTGTTTTGTGTTGCAACATTATCTTGTTGCCCAACACTTAATGATGCATTAAAAATATGATACAGTCAACTTAATTGCAAAACCTGTTTAAACTTCTAAAAAATTGTTGAAATGCATTTTAATGCTGTCAGATTGGTCAATGAGTTTTAAGTGCCACCTTAAAACAATGCAGGAACAAGTGCTAATTTAATTCTATGTTAAAGATTTATGCTTTAGCTCAATGATAAAATCATAATGTCATACTTTGCAATTCCCTTTAACCCTTTACACCCTTACATCTGTATGCAGATTCTCCATACTGTTTTTTGTACATCTCCTGAGATGCTATCAAGGAGAATTCGTTTGACCATCAAGAGTGTCTTTAGTAGGTGATCAGTTCCCTTTATGCTTGTGACTTAAGTGTTTGATCCAGGAATGATGTTTTAAGGAGAAAGTAGATGTCGGTTATTCTGAGGGGTTAAAAGTTTAATAGGGGAATTATGATTGTGCAGTGGTGAGAGTCTCCAGCTTTCAATCTTGTAATGCATGTTACATTCCGTCTGCTGAGTTCTTGTGAGGGTCTTTGAATTTCTTGTATTTTTGGGTATCCTCCCTCATAGACAAACAACTCTCCAAATTTCGTTTCAACCTTCAAGTTGTGAACAAGAAGAGCCGCTTTATGAGAGTCCACTGCTTTTTAATCTCAGTAATTTGTATGATTATTCATTGTTTTTTATTAATGATTGATTTGCTTTATGTTGTTTAAAATATCTTTGTTTACTTCGGTTCCTTTGAATGGAACCAGAAATAATAAAACAAGAGACAGAAGGAGCTATGAGATATTTTTATGCAAGATTTTTACATTAATTGATTCAAAGAAATTTAGCTCAACATGAACAAAGTACCGTAATTTCCGTCCATTTACCCACACGGCAGATTACCTGCATTGGTCAATTTTAGCAATAAAGAGAAAAAAATTTCAACAGATTACCTGCACTGGCAGATAACCCGCACCCAAAAACAAAAGAAAATCGTCGACTCGCACAAAGTTCCTTCATTGTTTTTGTTGACATGGTATCCTTTAGCATACAATTAAACACAAGGAAAGGGCTTTTCTTATGTACGTTGAAAACCTCGAAATGAGCAACTCGCTAAAATGGGCTCTTTTCATCAAAGTAAGCGGTCAGATAACAAGCGATACACTGTGGAAGTAAGGTGAGGTATTTTTTTTAGAATTTGACGTATTTTTTTATTCCTTAGAGCGGTCGTAAATATGCCCATACAAACTCTTATAATTCCGCCCTGACTGTTATTGCGCAAGATGATCATCTCACAGCTGGAGCTTGGGCTGCCTGTGATATCTCGAGATCTATTAGTCGAAGAAATCTCTTGAAACGGGAAATTACTCTTTAACTCGAGGCAATGCCAGCTAAGAAATTTCACTAATGCGTCGAAAATTCTGTGGCGTCATTAATTATGCGGCGCCACGAAATGAACATGTCAGCACATTTTCCGTGTGAATTGCTCTGAAGCCAGCTTTTTCACAATTAAATTCTTTTATTTTCAAGTTCACTTCCCGTGTAAGTGAAAATTGTTTTTTGAAATTAAAAAGAAACAAGCTGTGAAATTGACAAGGCACGAAAGTAAGAGTACAAACAAGATAAAAGTTTTGTTATCGAGTTTTCCATGTTTTCGATTTGCATCGGCTTTCATCGAGAGCATTTAAGTCTCTTATTGTAACGAGCAATCTCCGCGAAATAAATGAGTTATTACAGAGTTTTTTTAAATAGTATCTGTAGTGGATCTTATCATCTCTGGTTTTTTCCTGCTAATAGTTTTAAAACTATACGGAAGCTTTAAAAATGATCGTATTACCCGCACCTTCCTATAACCCGCACTAACAACTGTTTGTGGAAAAATTAACAGATTACCCGTGGGTAATCGGCTGGAAATTACGGTACTTATCAAATTCTGTTCTTAAATCAGGTGGATTTTTTTCCTTTAAATTCATGTGATTACTGGTGGTATTTCCACTTATAACGTCATTCAAGTCAATTTTCATGTGGCTCCTATTTTATTTCTGATTTTCAATTAACCCTTTAACTCCCAGGTCAAATGTTTCATTCTCCTTACTGTCAACCATACAATTCTTATAATACTAGTTAAGAGAATTAAGTATTGGATCAAGTGATTATCCCCAAATTGATATTTTTCTTTATTCTCATCGCTTATCTGGTTGATATTGTATTGATATTGTGAGGAGAAATTATATCTCGGTCACTCATGGGAGTGAAAGGTTAACCCTGTAACTCCTGTGAGTGACCAGAAAATAAATTATTGTACAGTCTCAAGCAGACAAGTGTTGAGAATAAAGAAAAATGTCAATGAGGTTATTATTCGTTGATCTAATACTAATTCTCAGAGCTAACATCATAAGCATGGTATAACAGACGGTTGGGAGAATTACTAATGGGATCTGGGAGTAATGATAATAAGCATCTTTGTTTCCATTTTAACTCACAAATTATCCTAGTAATCCATGTTTTTCTTTATTTATCTTTTGTCCCAATTTTGTTTTTGTTTTGTGGTATTAATTGTTGTTACAAAAAAACCTAAGTGATACAGAGCTCTTTTTTTAAGCGGTTTCCACAGGCCCTCACCCATTTCATGTGGAACAGATTGTTTACATCTTATGGAGTAGTTCGTGTACACATATGTAGGGCAAAGTTTATTTTGCTATATAGTTCATGGTAAAATATCTCATCCCCTCAATTAATTACACCCTCTGGATGACCAAAAGTGTATCTGAAACAACGCCAGGTTTCTCAGCCAATCAGTTTTCATAATTTACCCCAAACGTGAGAAAGTCTAATTTCTTCTTTAACTTTGTTCAGCGTTGTTACCCATTTTTTTTGTAGTTCCTTGACTTCTTTTTCTCTAACTCACTAAAGACCACAAACGGTCCCTATTTTTCGGCGCAATTGAAAATAAAATCAGAAAAAAAAGTTGATGTGAGTGCGCGGCGCAGAGTTATGAGAGTGCCACGCGGTGCGCCAATATGGAGTTCACCATGAAGGAGGGGCTTGTCATAGCCTTAACTTAGTATTGTGCTTCAGTTCAGTTCTATCGGCATGGACAATCTTCACTGTTTATTCTTTTGTTTCTTCAAAAGGGTGCTCTTTGTTAGGTACCACTTCCTTCTTCCCTCTGAGTGCTCTCATGACTGTGGAGACATAATGTGTGTGGTAACTGGGGGCGGATCTTTTTAGAAAAGAACGCCTGCAATCGCTAAATGGCTCCGCGCTTAGTTCAAGATCCCATGGTCTTTATTTTGAGAAAAGGACTGAATTTCATTTGTCACTATTTATTGTTCAAAGCTACCTGAAGGGCGATGCTGGAAAACAATTTGATCGATAAAGAACAATTTCCAAATGAGTGTCGATAACACTAGCGCCACTTTCTCGACCAATCAGATTCAAAATTAAAACCGTTCGTGACTTGGTTGCTTGCACTTTCCCGCGCTTCAGGGAGTTGTGCTTGTTTTAGCTTTGAGATCTCAATGGCTATCCGTAATATTTCCCCTTGTTCTGATTGGCTGTTGCGATTGTTTTGGTTTCGCTCTTACGAAACACAATCGATAAGCTCATATAGCCTGATAAATATTTCAAAATGGAAGAAAGTACTCGTTCCTAACGATTTTTCTCCCGATTTTTCTGTAACAGTGTTCAATCATGGCCAAGGCAGAAGAAAATCATTTCTACTCAGAAAGACTTCTTACTTTGAATCCCAGATCTACTGATGAGTATGTCAAAACCATTTATGATGATTGGGCAGAGACTTATGACAAGGTACTGTGTCGCTTTCACGATTTGTTACCAACACAGCGGTCAAACGTGTGCGCCTGCGCAATTGTTGTAATGAGCAGGTAGCGTGCTCCCAGGCTGTAAGAATCAAGTAGCCTTACACGAGTTACAAACAACTACGCAAGCTTGAAAGTTACGGTTTTTTAAAGCGTATAACCTCGTGTAATGCTCAAAACAGAATTGTAAATCAACAGGACTGACCCATTCTTGGATAAGCTTTGTGTTCGAAGAGTCTTCAGTTTTCCTTTTCCCTCCTCATGTTTCCTTTTACAGATTTAAATGAACGAGTCAATTTTCTTTCGCTTATTTTGCGAGACAGCGGATGTTCATTATGTTTTCCTTTGAAATTTTGCGCTGGAAATTGGTGCGCGGCCGGCCAGAATTGACCCCCTTTGCGAATGACCGACGTTTGAACGCTGTGTTTGTGCAACTCCGTATAATTCGCGCCTTTGACCCTGCAACTGTACTATGCGAAAATGAAATTTGTGGCCACGGAATGAACAACTCCACGTCGTGTAGAAACAAAACAATTGACTTTAACTCCTCAACGGTGAAGTGGCGTAGGTTGAAACTAAAACAACAAACAATTGCAAAAGTTATACAATACATGATTTTAAAAAATAACAAACAACACGACGGATGGAGGACTATAAGACACCTAAATTGTTACGGCCACAGAAGAGAGCAATATTGCTGTTATGTATATATTGATAAATTATACGAGGTGGTGGCAATAAGTAGCAACGTTGGCTAGTTACCGGTTGAAAAGAATTAAATAATTAACTATGAACACGGGAAAAATCCAACATGAAAGAATGTCGCACTTAGAACTTACAGACCTGCTGGCTCAAGTTAAAACGGTCGCATCTCGTCTTCGTGTTGATTGCAGTCTATTTATAAATTCTATTGTGTTCAGGTCACAGGAGAAGCAGGATATATAGCCTACAAGACTTGCCCCCCTATCTTTGACCAATTCGTGCGTGAAAACCTTTGCAACGACCCATCAAAGCTTCGAATTCTCGATGCTGGTGCTGGCACTGGGATTGTGGGTAAGGTCCTTCAGAGTCTGGGATACACGAATATCGACGCCTTGGACATCTCGCAGAAGATGCTGGACGAAGCAAAGAAGTTGAACATCTATAAAGAGTTCATCTGTGCTCCACTGAGCGCCGAACCAATAGCGGAAATAGCAACGAACCAATACGATGCACTAATCTGTGTTGGTACACTTACTGTCGGTCATGTGAAACCCGTTGCTCTGGACGAGATTCTGCGAATTGTCAAATCAGGTGATGGAAATTAGATGTACTCTGATAACTGACAACTATTCACCGAAATGGAGGTGGTTAGTGGTTGATATTTACCCTGCTGCAAGTATATACTAAAACAGTGAGATAATGTAACACAGAAAGATGATTTTAACTCATTTATTCCTGCAACGATTACACAATTTTCGGGCGCAAATTCCGTGCGAGTTTCTAAGAGGTAAATAGCAAAGGATATTCAGAATTTGATTATTCAATCGGAGCGCGCATTCAAGGCCATCCACTGTTCTATTATGTACTAACAAAAAAGATTAGTATGTAATTAGTATAAGTATGATTAGTATGAGATTAGTTTTAGTAATTAGTATAACTTCTTAGCTAAAGTCACTTTGTGTGTTATCTCAAGGGAGAAATGGTTTAATGATTACCACAAATCCAGTCTGAAAGTATACTCTAGAGACCAATTAGGTTTTATGGTCATTTGAAAAAGTATATTTATTAAATTTATAAGTGATCTCTTTTGGAGGTTTTACATATTCTCCATATTGTCCTTAAAACATTTCCTAAGGTGCTGACAAGGAGTATTTGTTTAACAATCAAGAGCTTCTTAAGTTGGTGACTATTTAGTTTTTCTCGTGACCTTAAGTTATTGTGTGATTCAAGTGTGGTATTGTAAAAGAGAAATTAGATGCTAGTCACTCTTAGGGGAAAAGGGGTTTAGTTGCCTTTTGGGGTAAAGGCTGCTTCTAGGAATCAGGACATGAAAGGCCCGCTTTGGGGTTACTCCTTCCATTTACCAGGTGGCTAAAGATCGGTCTTACATTCATGATTATTATTCTTTGTTGTTTTAGGTGGGATTATTGGATTTACTCTTCGAAGAGATATTTACGAAGAAACCGGCCCCGAAAAGTGCGGTTATCATAAAAAAATGAGTGAGATGGAGACAAGCCAGAAATGGAAACTCCTTAAATGCGAGTTGATAGATTATCATCTGAACGTGGATGAACTGCGAGCTAAATGTTACTCTATAATGTATCAAGTTTTATGAGAAAAGTAACGATGAGTTATTACAGATAATTACGGGCAAATGGTCATTGTTTCGTGATTCAGGAAACGACATCGGGGACCTAAAGCAGTCAGGATGAAAACGCCGCGGAAGACGTCGATAAAAAAACGAATTTATCAGAAATATTTATCAGAAGTATTTTAGTCAGAATTTTGCAAATGATTTGATATGTTTAGCATCTCTTACGGTGCCACACCTCAACGTGAGCACAGAGATTGCGGGCAACGTTGAGTTCGAAATTGATACGCAAATAATTGCCGTCGGGGTTCCCGTTCTCAGACCACACAAATTTTAGTGATTTTAGTGATTTTTAGTAACTTTTGTCCCTTCCACGTTGCCGTCGCTGTTGAGGTTTGCTTAAGGTCCCTCCTGTGAATGTCACTGGGAAAGAAATGACTAAGCATATTAATAAAAAATGATTCTGGGAATGGAATGTGCTCTAACTTTCGGAGACTTTCGGAACTTTGGACCTCGCCCCCAGGGTCTCTCGTGGAAGAAAAGGAACATAGGGTAAATTATGGACTGGAACATTGAACCTTTGGACTATTTTTTGGACCAATTTTTGAACGATTTTTTTTGGACCATTTTTGGGACCATTTCTTTTTTTGACCATTTTTTCGGGAGAAGGCAGACCATAAGTACTTAAGGAGGGGTGGGATGTAGTCTATCAGTACTCAGGGAGGGCTGGTAGACAGACTGTTGTAACTGAGGGAGGGGTGGAGGACGAACTAATAGTACACAAGGAGGGGTGAGAGATTGATGTATTGATAACAGCTACTGATTAATGGAGTGTTCATTGAATCATACAAATTATTTTGGTGGTTTTTCGACTGACTATTTTATGTCAAAATGTTTGCGTTGGGCCGTAGCGTTTCTTTATTTTTTGTCATGCGTATGCCTGTTAAGTCGACTCGTGCCAGTGCTAAATGATACTCACGGGTAAGCATGAATCATCCAACAGTTGCCTCACGTTTCTCTATGTGTATACAGTAGATCATTCAATTTATCTACCTTCCTTTGGTCAATGATCTTTTCAGACGACAAAGATCATGGAATTTCCGGTCCTTAGCATAGTATTCACAGGCGTTATCGCAGTTTTCACATTTACACCTTTACTATAAAAACATTGTCGGTACAATCGTACAAAGCAATCGTTTTTCTTCTCAGATACACAGTTTTCCACTCTTAGATACAGTCAACTCGCGCCTAAAGTTGAATGTGATGTCGCGCATTTCACTTCGTGAATTGACGATTGAAACAGCACAGCTTCAGTGCTGAATCATTTTTTTAAATAACAAGTTTGCATTTCAGGGCTTAACATTTGGCGCAATTTTCCTTCCACATAGCCAATGCATTGATTCATTAAATCCACACAAGTGCAAAATACAGAATTACCTTCCTCGAAAATTACGGATTTCTAATTCACTAATTACAAATTTCCTTTTCGCAAATTGCCGATTTGAGTTAATCTCACAAATTACATTTTTTCATTCCGTTTGGTGTCATAAATTACAGTAAGCCCCTCAGAGACAATAACAAAGCGACTTCTATGTTTCGAAATGACTTGAAAAAACATGAAATCTCTTTCCAATTTCTGCAACAGTCAGAGTTAATTAGGGTCTGCTAACTGCAGACCAAATCAAAGAATTATGCAGAAAAAGGAAAACACCGAGCTGTACAAAAAATTAAAGAAACGCTACGACCCAACGCAAAAGTTTTGACATACAAATAGTCGGTCGAAAAACTGCTCAAAATAATTTGTATGATCCAGTAAAAACTCCACTAATCAGTAGCCGTTACTAATACATCAACCTCCCATCCTGCATCCCTCCTTGCGTACTGATAGTTCGTCCTCGACCCCTCCCTCGTTAACAACAGTCTGCCTATCAGCCTTCCCTGAGTTCTGATAGACTGCATCCCACCCTCCCCAAGTTCTAATGGTCAGCCTCCCCCCGATGAAATGGTCCCAAAAAATGGTCCCAAAAAATGGTCCAAAAATTGGTCCAAAAAAAGGTCCAAAAAATAGTCCAAAATATAGTCCAATGGTCCTGTCTATATTTTACCCTATGCGAAGAAAAAGAGAGGCCTTAGAAAGAGGTTTTAGTCAAAGTAATAAGTCGTAATGTCCATCATTATAAGGGCGTCATGAACTGAGGGGATGGGTATCGTATGAAATAACCAGTTGTAACAGGAGTATTTTTTTACGATAAAGGTGAAAGATGACGACTAAAGATGAAGCGAGAAAAATAAATGAAAGGATGAAGTTTTTCAGCGTGCTTTTTTATTTTTTTGTGCTCTTTTCTAACAAACTATTTCCCTCTCAAGCTGCATCTGACAATGTATTTTTCTTCATATCGAATATCATTGACAGTCACTGTCTAATTAGAGTCTTGGCTCTGATCTATGAAGACGCTTGATCAAAACCAACAGCGTCTAGTTCTCATGCACTAGCAAGCGTGGCCATTTTGCCGACGATTGGTCGATAATCCTGTCGCTGTTGACACTGTTCTTATCTCAAATCGGATAAAACTAAAAAATCCGGCGGTCAGCAAATGCCTGGCCACAGCCTTTTGAGTCACGCTAGCTCGCAGCAGTGATGAAGCAACGATACAGATGATCCACAACCTTCGCGGAGCGCCTCTAAACACGATTTATACAATGAAATCGGTATTCCTTATCGCTTCCCTTCTTCTGATCAATGCTTCTGTTTTGTCAGGTAAGCGATACCAACGCGGAAAGTGATTCTATAAACAAAAGTTGACTTGAAGGAAATCCCTTTATTGCAGATTGCGGTCTGCGAACTCTTATTTATATCGTGGAAGCCATTAAGGCCTTCACCCATTTTCAACACGATAATTTTCTAAGGTTCACATCTCCGTGTTAATCTTCTCACCACCTTTTCCTAGAATGTGTTCAAAACCCCAGCATAGTAAGGTCTTAAATGGGGCGTAAAATAGTTCTTATTTTTCTCTGTAATTAGATTTGCGCTTTGTAAGCGTGAGAGAAGACAATATTCCCTGTTAAATAACATTTGCGATTATCTGTGAAAAAGAAAACGTTTATCTTTTCAATTAGCGCATAGACCTCATTTAACCTTCAGTGCGCACATTTCAGTTAACTGATGCGTCATGCTGATCGCTAAAAGCTTTTTGACAAAAGAATATTTTACCTTTGTTTCTGCCACTGATATTTCAGAGAAAGCCGACGTCTGTGAGGTTATGCCTGACATTTAAGTGGCAGCTGTGTCTCTTTTGTCTACCTTTTACTTGATATGGCTCTTTACATTTCAGCATTTCTTGTTTTAATTTCTCAACATATATGCTCTTTTCTGATAATTAGTACGTCGCCGAAAAATTTTCGTTCATAGTTGGAATTTTTTTAAGGCTTTTTGCCGCCAAGATTCTTATTTATTTTGTATTAGCGAAAAGCACTTTACTGTAATTACATTTTCGGCAAATCAGCATTGAATCCGTCAGGCAAGAGTTCAAATATTTTTACAATACCTAGATTAACGTTTATTAGCGGCTTATAATTTTCATACTTCCGGTGTCTTGCGCGAGGCTGAGGTTAAATAATATGGAATGAAAAATAAATATCACTTCCCGGCTTTTTTTCGGCGAGTTTTTCACTAAGCATTCTGTCTGTGGCAAATTGACGAAATTACATGCGTGACACACGTTTGAATTATGACAGCTGCAAATGATAGTTTTAAAAACATTTTGTTGAAAAGCGAGGGTAAAATCGACTTACACTTAAGAAGGAAAAAGGAAAAGATAATGGGAGAGAACCGGCGACCTTTTGGTCTAAATCCATGATCCAATTAAACTCCGCAAAAACCATAACCTCTCTTAATGTATCAAGATCTGTACGCCGGTGTTGCGAAGGAATTTATCTAAGAGGAAACTAAAAATATGCTTTGATGCGATCCTATACTCACTAAACCTTTTCGGCACGTCATATGATATTCAAATTATCTTCTCTGGAGACTCGAAAAAATTCCATCTGCTGCATGATAACAAATCAACCACATACTTCAAGAGGCATCTCATTTATTTATTTTGTCGGGGTCCGTCATCCATGTGGTATAAGAAATCGCGACCCCTCATCGCACATTTCTACCGTTTTCCTCATTCAAGTTCTGTCTAGTATTTGTTTCAGTTCACAGTTAGAATCTCTTTTGATAAGTCCATCTTTCATGGTTCGGACAAATTTCCTACTCCACCTATTATCCTGAAAAAGATCTGGATCAGATGACCTAGTTGAATTTTCACAAGTGAGTGCCGAGTGTACATTTAACCTTCTCCTCTCGCGCGCAATTAATTACCACGTAATCAAATCCTGTCAAAGTAAACCAAAAAATGCCTTGATATTGGTTGGGATGCACTTAATCAAATTCTCTTTTCTGTATGTCTCTGAAAAAAATTTAAAATAGATTAAAATGGAAAAAAAAATCTCGGAGAGTTTCTTATACCCCATTCACACTAACAAAACATGTTTAGATAAACCAGATTAAACTATCCAAAAATCAACAACAACAACCCGGCTGAAAAATTGTATTGATTTTCCAGAGACTTTAAGTAATCTCAAACTTGCATTTTCAAAGAGCTAAATTGGAAGTTGTAAACATTATTTTAAACAGCCTCTAAAAAGACAAAAGTTTTCAACCGTGTTTTTTAAAAAAAAAGCTCTGACATGTCCAAAACATGTTTAAGCTTTGTTGTGAATGGAGTATTTTTTAAAAAACTCTTTGATGATCCCTAAACTGAACGAATTTTGAACGAATGTTTCGTTTGTACGTGTCGAAGTCATCTCGTCATCAAGGACCATAAGAGGCCTATTTATTGTCATAAAACCAACAATGTCTTTTACTTAGCAGATATGGCTTCCTCAAATTGGTTAAATCAATCATAAAAACTTGAATGCATGGTGGCCATTGTATACTTAGGGAGAAGTTTGCTCCGAAGGCCATGAAAATTTCATATTCCTCTCTCGAAAGTACGTATGCTATAAGGACACTGACTAAGTTTTTTCATTCCAAAGAGTAACTGAATCTATCGAAAATTTTCTAAAAAATGGAAAAAATTCCAAAAAAAATAACTTACGGAAGCCGCCATTTTGAATCATCCGTAGAAGCCCGGCTTCTTACCTGTGACGTAACAAAATTTCAAGCGTGCGGCCATGTCATGTTAGTTGTTTTTCGAAATGGCGGCTTTTATCGTCGAACCCCAAGATAATTTTAAAACAGTTTTCGAATGTGTAGGTTATACTTTGAAGTCAAATTCGAAATTAATTTTCAGGGCAATACAAACAGGACTAGGCACTACCTCAGACTCTCAAGATCTGCTGATCGTTAATTCTCCACTATACGAGCTCTTTGGTTTCAGAGAGTTAACATAATTAGGTGCTATATCAAGATTTTTGAAAATGATGCTATCTTTTGTCTATTCTCAACATCTATTTTCTGCATTGTTAAGGTAACGAGAAGTTATATGCTGCCGATAATCTACGGGGGCTAAATTGTCGATCATTCAACTGAATAACAATTAAAAACGTTACCATTTCTATTCTTATCTTTGTACTTGCTTCATCAAACCATTCTTTAATTGGATGCAATTGTCAAAATACAGCCAATGCCGATAAACTCTCAAAAAGGAGGTCCATACATGTAAAATTCCACAATTCCGTGGTTGATTTAATTATTTTTTGTTTCTCTTTTAGTAGCAGTTAACAAATGTTTCAACTGCGTCGAAAGCAACTGGAATAAGTGCGAAAAGAGTCAAACTAGAACACAGTGTACGACGTCTTTGTTGGGGAATACTCACTGTTACTCTGCTAATGGAAAATATGACAATGGCACAGCAGTTATGGATGTGGTGGCGAGGGGCTGTATCGACTGCTCAGGTAAATCATGTTAAGAAATGAGCCCACATCACTCCCTGAGAGGAGCGGGGATTTCTAAGGAAAAGTTTACTAAGGAAGTATCGTTATTTTCAACCTAATCTTACGATGGACAACGGTATCAGACTTTTTCATTTGCTTCACTGAAGAATTTTTTCAGGAGCCATCAGTATGTGGTAATTTCCCCGTTGTTAATTATTATCATAATTATCATTATTATTACGATAATTATAATTATCATTATCGTTGTCATCATCGTTATTATAATCATTGCTATTACTGTCATCATAATTTTTTTCATTAACAAATCAGCATATCAAGAACTATATCGATGATAATTTAACGTACCGTATTGGCTAGTGTCACCATTGGCAATTAGGGCGTGGTTAGCTAGGGTTTTGTTGCACCTCAATAGGAAACCTCATTTTCCTTTCAATCGCACATACTACCAAATATCACGGCCTTTTGTCACTGTTGTTTACTTTCTGTACCTTCTGAGGACTGAAACCTATGATGATTTGCACCGATGTATCGCGGAGAATTATGGAAAATATATGGAAAGGTCAAATCTGCGGATGAGACTGATTCACACAGCAGCCAGAGCTTATCAGCTAATTGCTCCCGCTCATGGACGGGATTTTAGTTTATATTTGGTTTCCCTGAAAATTCTCTGCACCTTAATCATGCCCCCTCCTGTAAAGATGCTTTGAGGGTAACAAGATGACAGTATCCAAGGTAACCTAGGAGAGGCTAGAACCCACACCTCTCGATGCGAAGTCGAGCTCGCTGACCTTTCCGTGCGTACGTGACCCTATATTGTATTTATTTGTCCTTTTTGTCCCGTAGACTCAAAAAAGGCTTGCGAGAAGTTAGAAATGATGATGAAATTTACCAGTTACAAGTTGCTGAGTTGTAATATTGTTTGCTGTTCAGAAGAAAAGTGTAACACGATGATGCCAGAACCTACAACTACCGCGGCGTTTGAAAGAGAAAGTCACTTGTCTCCTGTACCACTGTTTTCCGCAGCTTCCATGATGATTGAGAACGTTTTTCCTTTTGTCAAACTTGCTTTCTTAATACACATTCTGATCTAATAACCGGGAATTTCTTATCCGCTGTGGAGAGTCAAACTTTTTCACATTTTAGCAAGATGCTAAAGATGGAAGTGTATTCCCGAACACACTTGAGGACACGAGATACGTATAGTGTCTTGGCAAAAATATTTTATGAAATTTGTTTGCTATTGCTGTTTGGCGGAGGCAAAACAATAGCAACAAAAACAACATCAGCAATCTTTATTTGTAATATTCTTGCCTAAAAATTAGAGTTCTGACTGTGTGGGATAACCATAAAGGTTAACAGAGTCTGGTAGCCCAAAAAGTATTCAGATTTTGAATATCGCGTCGTGTGTAAGAATTTGGGATCAATATCAGTATCTGGGCAACTGCCCACCTACCCCTCCCCTAACTCAACAACAGTCAATTGACAACAAGTAAAGGTTAATGTTGGGTTAGGGGAGGGGTAGGTGGGCAGTTGCCTAGATACTGATATTGATCCAGAATTTGTATTATATCGTTAATTATTAAGGTAGAAAGAATATCAGTGGGTTGTTCACACCACATCTTGACGTCATCTGTGACCCATTACTGAACTGACGCATGGGAAAATGGCATGTATAATTTCGTGCGTGCAAGGTAGCTATGGATTATGAACCCAGATTATGAAAAGGGCTGATTTGTGATGCCCTGATATTTTCAGTGAAAGGAAGAAATCAAATAATAAGAGATACAGTTGCTCCTTAATCCCCTGAGCATTTAGACAGATACAATTATCCTCTCTAGCTTAAAGAATATGCACCTCGCTTCCCGACAGCGGACAATCACTCACTGACATTCAACCCCGACATAAGGAGCTTGTCGGTAACAGCGACGGAGCCAGGATCTTTTAAGTGAAAAGGGTGGGGGGGGGGGGGGGGCACACTTTGTTAAACAAAGGGTTCTCACCACATTGCCATATTGACCTCCATGCTTGAAAAAATTGGCTTAAAAAAGGAAGGGGGGGGGGGTTCACAGGCACCCACCAATATGAAAAATTACGATGCGACAAACTGCTGCAATTTGGATGTTGTCTTTATGATTTCACAAAAAGTCTTCGTGAAACTTATTTCATGACAACATGCGTTACCGTGTATGCCTAACCCCAACTTTAAAATGACGACTTTGAATTATCCATTTTTCCAACCAAGCGGTACAAAATTCCATCCATCTATCTCGATTTATAGATAGTTGAAATAAGGTATGCAAAAGGTTCATTTGTAAACTGAATTTATCATCAGCGTCATTACGAACATCATCGTCATCATCTTCATCTTCAACATCATGATCATCGAGTGAAAGACAAAACCCTGCGGACAGCAGAGGGTATGCATGTTAGGTGAACAATATAAACCACACAACGAGAATATCGACGCATGTCAAACGATTTTCTAAAATGAAAACATTCTATAATCCACCCATTCATTTCTATGCGATTTTTGAGCTTACTTTATGTCAAATGGCACGAAATCACAAGACGGTTATTACGCGGTAACCCCTGTTTGCGTCGACATTTGTCCTCCGATTATTTCTGACGATAGGAAACAAGGCGAGTGGAGAAAAGCCAGCTATAGAGTTTGACATTTCAACTTTATTATTGTGCATGGAAGGAAAGAAATCATTTCTTAGAGTCCAGTGATAGTGACATAAATTGAGCTGGTCGCAAGAGCTGTTCCGGAAAGTACAAAAATGTAAAAAAAAGAAAAAAATCTTGTCAACGTCTTTAAAGGTTTGAAGAGAGTAAAGAGTGAACTTTCAGTTCCACGCAAACATAAACTGTGCCATTTTATAGAACACAGAATTAATACTCAGTGCTTACTAACTTTGAAATAAATCAACCCACTAGGGGTAACTTAAGCATGGAGGAAAAAGAAAAAAAATAAATTATATACTTGAAAGCATGGACCAAGCAGAACTGACGACCATTTTGAAACCTCACAAATGAACAATGAACAACAAAATACTTGATGCTGTTGTTTCATAATGAGTACGATATTGTCTCGTCTGCCTGCGATGGATAGTAGCGGAAAATTTGTCTAATAAATGGTAAAGAGATAACCGTCTATTGACCTTTGTTGGGGCATTTTTGCATCATAACTGTGTCATTGATCCTAGGTCTTTGTTTGATATTGAGCCTTCGAGGTTATCTCAGACCTTTGAAAGTAAACTTAAAATAAAGCAAACAAGCGAAAAAGGGGTCACTTAAAGAATGAAAAAGGTTCGAGAAATCTGGAACCAACCGTAATTCATGACGTGACTGACGAAAACAGTTGCGGTTTCGCGGATCTTGGGACAGGTGTCAAGACCTCAAGTGATAAATAAATATAGATCATCTATTGCAACATCAACTCTTGCGATTTAGTTCCTTATCTTGAATTGTAGCTCCGATCTCGCTTTTAAAGTCAACATCTCACAGTGTGGATGGAGATCTCGCGTGAAAACTTGAGATAATAGGGTTGAACTCGAGAAGGTTGCTGGTTAGGAAAATCGTGCAACTTTCTAAACAGAGACTAACGAAGTAATTGATATATAGTGGAAGAGAAAGTGGCTCCTTGTAAAGTTCTTTTATTCTTCATGACAACAATTTTTTATCTAGTAGTCGTCCCTTCTGGAAACAGCTTGCATGCAGTTTCTTAACTTTTCAAGATATGAGCATGAGTCATTTTCATGATGATTATGTAACCCCATAACCTGACCTTATTTCAAATTGCTAACAATGAAAACACGCGAGGGTACATGTGAGTTGGAAAAAATGAAAAACAGAACCATGAAGCCACATTATTCAATCGTAGTTATCCCAATTCGTGGTCGGTAACACAGTCCAAACATCACTTTTGATTTATTTGATAGCTTCAATGTACAGCAATCAGTGTTTCTAGGCTTCAGCAAGCTATACCCTCTGTGGGGCAACCTTGGACAAACCTGTTTTGAATCGACATTTATTATAGTTACCTTAATCAGCAGCTACGAAGGAAACTTGAACTAGTATGGATCGAGTTATATTTATTTACAATGAAAGCTTTGATGTCACTCCCAATGCTGTCCTAGCTGTTATGAATATCATTATCACTTTCAAACGGAGGCTATCATAGCATGAGTAACATGGTTCTAGAGACTGAATAGAACTTTAATCTTATTAAAGCAGGCCGGGAGACTACATTTATAAATAGTTTTTGTAGCGAGATCGTAAAAAGTCGAAATATATGAAGCATTCACCGATGATTTACTCTAAAAATCTGTAAACGCTTTGACGTATAACAGAGTCAGAATCCGCCGGATAAAACTAACTCAACCGCAATGCATCCATCACCTACCTACCTAGAAGTCGCTTTCAAATCGAACACTTCGAATTTATACTGGAAAATACAGATTCAGTTTAAAGTGTTGAGGTTTGCGGCTCGTAAGGTCCATTTTGTTTGGCACACTGTATATGCAATGCAACAAAAGATCGAGGATATTAAATGCAGTCCTAGGGTCATGTCATGGTCGATGGAGACAGTCAAATAACAAATTTTGTTATTGACTTTTTTGTACGAGAACGATATTCTTGAAGATCAACGTCAATGTTCCCTTAGTCCGTTGTTACATTATCTGAAATTCTAGAGGATTTAGAAGATAAACCAGAAAAGAATATGAAAGCGACTGCTTTGTTAGATGCTCTGTTCATTTGTTCAGCTCCCTTTGAAATTCAAAATCCTTGACAGTGCATACCAGCCGATCTGGGGGATGTCAGCGTATCTGAAAGTTGTTTGTTTGGAATTACTATAATTGTTACTATAGGAACCTTTTCCATGGGTGACTATGCTATTTTTGTCGGGCAAGGTCAAGTTTAAAACATTTTTCTTGAGCTGTGCATTAGCCAACTCTCTGTTTCAATTAAGCTCCATGTAGAGAAATTTTATGTGATTCTTGTTAATCAAATGCTTCGTGTTCATGAGTGCTCGCTATTGAAAGTTTTTACTCATTGACAGTGCATACCAGAAGATTGACCTAGGTGGTGTTTGCCTATTTGAAAATTTTTTATTATGTAACCTTCGTCACAACTTCTTTTGTTAGATTAAAAGAGAAAAATTAGCTTTGCCTTGGAGTAAAGCCACCTCTACGGCACTGATTGGTCGCACAATTTCGAGTAAAAGTTAGTTTTTGCAGCTGTCCTCGAGCTAAATCTGTGGTTCACTTCAGCTCCACTTCAGGCCTTGTTGAGAAGCCGCCAAACTCATCCGTTACTCCGGAAATGTTGCACCGATTCAGACTCTAGAACATGTATGATACATCAATCATGATGCCAAATCTCTGTACTGATGACAACTGATGCAATATCCGATAGACAAATAAGCAGTGACCCTTTGACTTAATAACAATATTGGCGGATATCATGAAATAGCCAGCTGTGGTCAGTGATGTGAACTATAATGCCAAGTTGTCAAACTACAATTGAAGAACCTTCTTTGGTCTTCCAATATTGCTCAATGTTATCCATGGTCAATGATGCAAAGTTATATCACCAAGTTGTCCAACTGACAAGTAAGAAGAGAAACATAACACGTCAGCAAAAAGAAAATTAACTGTACTTAATCAAATTTAACTAAAGTTACGCTTGGGTGAAGACTTTCAACTATTTGGTTTTTTCAGTATACAAGTGAGCATGGAATTGGTGAATATGTTGTTCGTGACTTCTTGTATTGTTTTGAAAAGTAATTTCAGTCGTTCTGACCTTTGATGGTCTGACATATGCAACACCAGTATTCTGGGATACCTAAGACTTTCAAAACAACTTCACGGGATCCGGAGTCTTAAAAAAGACTGAAATTAGCGGGTTTACATGAATGAAAGATATTGCTTTTGGAACATGTCGTTGAATGACTCACCAACAAAGCGAAAGTCATAAAAACTTAATCAAACTTGAGTCAAGGAGTAGGCAATCGTCATCATGTGTTCAAAACAGGCCTGCGACGTGACGTAACTTGACACATTCGCAAGGGTGACAAGCATATACTTTTAACACACAAATAACACAAGGTAAGCTTCTAAACGACAAAAAATGTCATAGTTGTGGTTCAGCTTTTCTGGATAGTGTGAAACCGCTGACTGATATCTTTTCATTATCTTTTGATATCTTTTTGTTATCTTTCCACGTGAAAATGTATTGATTGTAAAGGAAAATTCCTGTTTAATCATTCCTGGGTTGAATCAACCTTCATCAAAACGAACAAATCCTATATCAGATGGAGCCACTAAGGTAAATCATCATCAAGTTTTCATAACAGGCTTGAGACGTTACGTAACCCGACACATTTGCCGCTAGGGTAACAAGAATATACGCTTAACACAAAAATAACACAAGGTGTTTCCTGCTGACATAATCTAGCTTTTGTTTTTGCCTGGTCTCACTTCATGCATCACCAGTCAGATTTCCTGTCGTCAATTGCAGAAGCTGTTCAAAAGTTGATCCGTAGCTTGTCGTGTTGGTCATGTTCAAGCCACGTGCAACATCTTCTCCGGGATGCATCATTACACGTGTTTCGTGGTGAGCAGTACTTACCTAAGGGAGTTTATATTGAAGTGATTGCGCCAAAAAGGACAAAAAAAAAAAAAAAAAGAAGACCTAAGGTAATTGAGATATTTGACTCTGTGGGACTGAGTAGGCAAAGAATTTGAATTTGTGACCACATGACCGCCGATGCTTGTCTACGAATAGCTACAGTTTTGAACCTTTCACAAAAATTAAACGTCCACTGAGAGCTTTATTAGCATTATATCAATTATTGATGTTCAATTTCGTGGTTTCTAACATTAACATTATCGCGGGACAATTGTGCACTGTTTCTTTGATTTCTAAATACCACATATAGAAACACCCTTTGAGATACTTTGTCTCTTACGCGGTTATGTAATTATCTTCGAATTTAAAATCTTCGCGACTAACAAATTTCGCGCATTTCGCGATTACGGAAAAAAAAAATGATGCGAAAATCAGGAATGCGAGATCAAGTGATGCGGAAAAGGCAGATTCTTTCCCGTGCAGTTCAAAGGTGTATCAAAATGTCTTACCCAAACTTACATTAAGTCCTAGCTCTTAACGGCAAAGCTGAATCCAGTTTTAGGTAACACAGGACGAAATCACATGTTTCCGTATTTCTGAAACGTGGCGGAAACATGCAACTCCATGTTTCCGTTATGTTTAACATGCACAAAAAGTGGTCCGGTTCCGTTGTATACGCAGCAACGGAAACGCGAGAAAACGTCACGAAACCGGTAACGGAAACCCAGGTTATCCGTCGTGTTTCCAGAACGGTTTAACATGTTTCTGCCACGTTTCCGTTTACGGATTCTTGCAATTTCGTCCTGTGTAATGATTGGATTTGAACACTTGTTAAAACTGGTGCGGGTACAGCGAAAAGTTCTCATTGAATTGGGTCGATGGGCTGGTGGTGCCTTATATGATGGTCAAATATATATCGATTCTTGTGACAAGTCAATCTTTTAATTTGTCAAAAAAAGAGTTTTAAATAATCAAGATTTGGACGGTCCTCCTATTGATACGAATAATCAGAAATTTAGATGACAAAATTGCAGGCGTTATAAAAACATTGGTAAGGCATTATCACGTTTTTTTAACTGAATGATGCATTGTGCCTTGTGTGGGAAAACCTGTTTGATCGAGAATAACCTGTTTTTATGCGTCAATCATCCATTGTTATTTGCCTTGCTTTTGCTTTTGAATTGATGCACCCAGCCCCAGCATAATCAGTTGAGCTAGTCAGTAACAGTGTGAACTACTACAGCTTACGAGTCTTTGAATTCTTTTTTACAAGAAAGTCTTCCTACGAGCTCTACATGGCTTCATCTAAGCTAGTAAGTGAATCAGTCCTGAGGTCAACCAAGGGGTTTGATTAAATAGTGTCTCAGATTTATTTTTGTTGAGGAGCTAGAGCTGTTTGTAGTATTGATGTTCAATCTGTGTGACACTCCCTAAATACTGTCTTTTCTACTTAGAATATTGCATTTTTTTAAACCCTTTTATCCTGAGGAAATATTATCAGTCGCTTCTGATGCTAAGTATCCTAAAAGAGAGTAACGAATCACGATGTTATTATTACTATTGTCGTCCATTGCATCGTTCTTGTAGGGTAGAAAAAAAAGCAGTAACTGATCACAATGAGAATGAGCTCCTTGGACGACTAACAAAGCAAAAAAAAAGCTAAGTTTATGAAAGCAATGTTTTCTCCTCGTTAATGAATCAAATTTTATCTCAACTGATGGAGTGCAAAATGAAGAAAACCTAAACATGCCGTTCCCTCGCAGGGCCTCAAGAAACAGTAGATTGAAATGTCGTGCTTGCTCTTGACTGTATTAAAAGTATTAGAAGTAGAATGTAAGATATGCCCCAGGTTAAGATGATGATAAAGTCATTCAACTTCTAGTCGTAGAACGTTGCAAGCCCACAGTTCTATCTGGCAAGACGTTGTCTTTATAACAATAAACTGTATCTTGATGTGTCGCCAGTTTCGTCTTTCGTCTTGCTCAGTCATCCGCCAAAAACTAATCATTGTTATGTAATCGATCGCTCTTACATAATACAGACACAACGTATTTATAAGATGAAATTACTATAGTTGATCGTTTTAGTTTTTCATTTTAATGAATAAACTGACTGTTGAAAAAACTGAGCCTAATCAGTTAAACTCAGAACTTTCTATTTCGAGCGATTAAAGTAGTATTTGAGCAACACAGCCCGCGTTAAAATTTTAGCTGTAGCGGTAGGCTGATCGATATGTCAAAGCAAAATCTGTACAGCCTTGTGGAAATGAATATACTTGAGCGAATTTGGAAAAAAGAAAAAACACCCGTTTACCTATGCAGTGACTTAAAAGTGAGATACCAAAGAAATGATGAAATCGTTGAGGACTCAGGAAATAAATGAGACGATGCACGCAACCACAAAACTCTCTCTTTCTGGCCACAAACGCAGTTCTCGGTCGCTTTGTAAGCATGATTTTGTAAGAGCTTTGGGTCAATCGTTTTCTCGCTAACCTCACAACTATATTGGTCTAACAGCTGCGACCTGCTAAATGTATGGCGGAAAATGGTAAATGTTTTGGATTCCGGCCGTCACAAATAAGGAATCGCCTCGTTGAGCCTCAGATTTCCGTTTTTGTTTAAACCTTTTAGAAGTCAGACGTCACCGTGGATTACATATCGAAGCACTGCCCAGCATTTTTCGGTGGTGGCTGCCCATATGCCAAGCTTGCCCAAGAAAAGAAAGGCGTCTGTGCCAAATGTCCTCCTTTCAACAATGGCTGCCCCTTCAAACAATGCAAGACCGTGGGTGAGCTTCAAGACATGATGGGTCAGATGCGTGATCAGTCCAAAGGTGAAGCTCAATGGATCGAGTTTTTGAAGGATGTCCACTTTCTTACTAAGGAAAAACACGTAGAGTATGGAACTGTCTCCCCTCAAAGCTCCTTCAAGGGTGGCTGCCCCTTTGCCAAAGATGCTGCAGGAAGGGAGATTTTGAAACCTGCATACACTGTGGTAAGTAATTTCGGTTTCGGAATGAAAATATAAAATGGAAACCATCGATAAAAAAGAGCTTTCTAACGTACAACTAAGGTGCGGGAATTTCTTTTCGTTCCCTAGTTTTTTCAAATAATGTCAAACAATTGTCACTGTCTAGTGTTTTTCCCACTTTCAGAACAAATCTCGAAACATGAATCATTCTAAAGAATCTATTACCTGAAGTGAAGAAAAAAGTGATAGCTCACGGCTGATTTATTTGAGCTGTTGTGTACCGGTTCCTTGTGAATATTCTCGTTTCTAGTTTAACTTTACACTTGAACCCGCAGTGTCCATATTCTTTGACGGTTGAGGAGATCCTTAAGAAGTGCCCAGTTTTTGGCAAAGGCGTGTGCCCTTATAAAGCTCTTGCTGATGAAATGAAAGGAATCGCCGGAAACTGCCCTGGTTTCAAAGACGGATGTCCATTCAAGAACCTGAAAACTATGGGTGAGTACGTGGGCAAATTGGCCGAAATGCGAGATAAGACAGCCACTCCTAAGGGTCGAGCTGCATTCGAGAAGCTGATGAAGAGGGTTCATGAGATCTCCAAGGAGGCTGAGAAGAAGGCTGGACCTTGGCCATTCCCTCCAGATACCTGCCCAATCTTTGCCCGTGATGCCCATGGAAAGTGCATCATGCCAAAATACAATTAGGCTTCCTCAGAGTGGAAGGAGAAGGATCTGACTGAGTCAACTAGCGTATATGTAGTTTTTTTGCAGAAATGACTTTAAGTTCCATTTTAGTGTCTTGTTTAAGAGTAGGTTTTTAAGTCAGTCAGTTTCCTCTCGATATTTTAACTTTTTTATATGTTGGGATCTTTATTGGTTGGGCAAGAAGCCTCGGTATATGATGAGATGATGAGATAGGTATGAAATTATCTATGGAGAGCTTCCGCTCATTCAGCCGGGCTGTAATGACCCTATTCCTTAGAGTAGTGGGTGTAGAACTGCCTGAGCAAGTGATGCTACTTTGTAGTATTTTGCTATATGTGCTCCTTGCTACTGATGTTTCGGTGTTGGGCTTTTTCCGGAGATTTTCTGGCCATAAATAACTCCCCTCCCTATTTTCAAAGTGTTTATCCTATGACGAGATTAACGTAGGGACTTTCAGGTCATTCTTTGGTCATAATTGCATCCGATCATGTGCTCAAGCGCAGCTTCAACGCTGTAACATTATTCAACCTTTTCGTAAAAAATAAAAATAAAGCTCTTATCTTCGGGGTTTCACGTTTAGTTTGCTGTGATTTAAAAGCGACAGCTTATTTCTGCATAGGGTTCTTAAAGGATAAGTAACGTGAAATTATATCAGTATGTTTTTGTGTGAGGACGGCCACTCGCCATCTAAATTGCAATGAAGTTCGCATATGTTATTGAATCATGTCCTTTATCTAAAGGTTACTGTCAACAAAATAGGGTGCCTTCCGGAAAAATCGTCCTATGTGCGTCACTTTTAAAGAAACCATTAAACCAACACCGCCAAGTTCAATTGATCAATTTTTATTCACACAAACATTAACTTGTACTTTGCAATATTATCTGCAGACTTTCAAATTGTGATTCAAACATTCACATAAGCCTTTTGAAATCCAATTAAAACATTTAATTACGCGCTCCAAACATAAAAATAGTCGGTTAAAACTTTCAGTTAAGCAGGTTAAACATTTTATTATAAACATCAAACCCTTGCAGTGACATTTAAATGGTAACTTGAAATTAGCGTTTTTAATTCAACCCTCACGTCCTTTAACGAAACTTCCATCTTGGTATTCAAATATATTAATCACACTTTCATGTCGGACGCTCATTATTCGATTCAAACATTCAATTCCGATATTCAATGTAAACATTCAACTCGAACATTCAAAGCAAACATGCAAGTCGAACATTTATAGTGAATTAACATTCAGTTCGAACATTCACTGCAAACATTCCATGCAAACATGAAATTCAGCAATATTCAGTTCAAATCATCATTCCAAATTGCCGGTTTCCTTTGCTTTTGGAGTGCTTAGGACGTGTGGCATTAATTATTCTGCGATTTTTACAGCACTTCAAAGATAAGTTTGAGAATGTTTATTGCTTCTTTTTTGTATTTTCAAGGGTTAGAATTTGTGCCTTAGAGTTTATAAATTTCTTTTTATCTATATGCCAGAGGGCTCGAGAACATGGCACAGAGTAAATTCGGCCGCGGCGGATCGAGTTAAGCCATCTTTGAAGAACCCCAGTGGGATCTAGTCTGAGTAAAGACTGCCCTGTCCATTCTCTTTTAAAAGTGAGACCTTGACTTTTATGATAATCTTTAAGTATTCTTAAGCCCAAACTGTATCACTGCAACGATATCGCCGAGGTCATGGGTTCAAATCCCGTGAAGGCCTAAATTTTTTCAGGCCTCATTTTCACTGCTTAAGTAGTGTACATTACTGCGAAGATCGCTTTCATATTCGTGTATTAATTTATTGCCGAACAAACCTATACTTAATGACCATTGCCAGTCTCCTTGCAATTATAAACCTCTTGCATTTTTAGAATATCACTGCAATTAACCCACGAAAGGCGACAGTTTAATAAACCGAACAGAAACTGGTCAGTGGTTAAGTAACAGAAAGCTTATCAGTCAGTTACATTACGTGGGTGTTTAGATAACTGCCGGATAGTCTCAATCCTGAAGTATTGCGATACGTTTTACACCCAATATCAAAATCTAAATTATCCGCTTTGCAATACATAGCTTTTAGTTCCAGCTCTGAGATTTGGGCATCAGAACACCTTGACACCATGGTCGTCAAAGACATTGAGTCTCACACTCACTTAGGCTTAACTTTGCAGAGTAATATGTCGTGGAGAAATCGTATAGTTAAGATGTATAAGAAAGCTTCTAAACGATTAAATATACTGAAATGTGTCAAAAACAATGTTGATAGATCCACGTTAACATTTTTGTACAAAAGGCTGATTAGACCAATCATGGGATACGGGGATGTTATCTGGAACAACTGTCATAATTGCGATTCAGCTTCCTGGATAATGCGACGTTGATCATTCAAATAACTCTGGCTAGAAAAAGCGCTCTTCATTTTGATAAGTACAGGTGGATTTCGTTCATGAGAAGTAGCTTCGAAGTTCATTATAAAGCACTATTTTTTAATAAGTGATTGCGGGCGAGGAGCTGGAGGGTCATTTAACAAAGACCATTTATCTAAAATCCACTTTACTTAAGTAATGAGATAACTAACCATTAACCGCCAGGAGTAAAAGCCAGAAGTATATCAATAGGGATCTAAGATAGAGCAAACTCAGAGTCTAATTCATTAAAATTCTCAAAATAAATCACATCAATAGCAGCACGTTTACGGAAATAAATCACTATGTACTGCTCAAATATACATGTTCTCTCTTTTGTTAAGCGTCAATACATTCACCGTTATAAGAGTGAGTATGCCAGTTGAAGTCTCTGATTTTCTGTTTACGTAGAAGACAAAAAAAAACAAAAAAAAAACATACAGATGCAACAACATGAGAGCCATTCGTTTCGGCCTGGACCAATTTGTATTCGGACCCTCTCAAAGAATGCCGTTTTCCACTTTCTAGAATAAAGTATTCCAATCGACAACGAAGCTCTAGATGCATCGATCGCTGATGCAAAGATCTTGCACGACAAGATTGATTTCTACTTTAAGTTCAAGCGTCCAATTTCCAGCGAGGACTTTTAAGCTCTCTATGCAACCACTAAACTCGGTGTGGATATACTTCAGAAAGTCTTGTGAATACTGCATGGAGTTTACTCCCTTCTCTAATTCGGGAAGAGGGGCGGTGCGATGAATGCGGGCGACCTTCATCTTAAACGACAACTAGCGGGCTGAATCTACGTCTGCTAGCGCTTAAGCAAGAGAGCGACAAACAATGATCCAGGTGGAATCAGCGACGATAAAGGCGAGAGTTAATCTGTGGTAATGGCATGGCCTGGAAACCCGCGTTTTTCGGTGGGTTTGCCTTGAGATGCACTTGGTGAAAAAAGAGCCACCATGCGATTCCCTTTGGCAGAAAAAAGAAAAACTACAATGTGAGCTCTTTCTCTTCACCAGATGAGGTCTGGTTTTTGTAAATACGCCCATAGGGAAACACAAGCTTTGCGGAGAGTCTCCTGACGATCATAGGCAAAAAGCTGGCCTTGCACATGCATACACTCACACCCCATTGCTTTCGAACTACATCGTTTAATGTTCTAAAAGCTGCAGGCTTAGAAAACTACCGAGCGAAGAGTGTAACAGGCCAAGCGAGGTAAAAATCTGTGAGTTGTACTAAAGGGGAAAACTAGCCGGAGAGCGCGCCACGCTTAGCGAAAGGCAATAAGGACTCTTAGCATGTTCTTCTGATCTCCACTTGAATCCATCTAATACAATTACACTCGCACCAAATTCATTTCACTCTCCTCCTTTTCCACTCCAACTCTAAATCATCTAGATCAGAGTCTTATCGAACACTCTCTCTGTGATTCTATCCGACTGCTTACTCTAAAGAACACATCTTTTTTCCGATAGGCATGAGAAGGCATGCTGGCTAACTGACCTTTAAAGATTAAAAATTGTTATTAGAGCACTAACCCAAACACTTTTACAAGAATCTCACAAATGAACAATGAACCAAAACAGACTTAATGCTGTTGTTTCATAATGAGTACGATATTCAGAGTTCCCCAATGTCTTGTCTGCCTGTGTTGGATAGTAGCTCCAACGAAAAATTTATCCAATAAATAGCAAGGAGATAACCGTCTATTGACCTCTGTTGAGACATTTTTGCATTATAACTGTGTCATTGATCATCGGTCTTTGTTTTACATTGAGCCCTCGAGGTGATCTCAAACTTTAAAACTTTTTATAAACTTAAAGTAAAGCAAACAAGTGAAAAAGGAGTCACTTGAAGAATGCAAAAGGTTCGAAAAATCTAAAACCGACGGTCATTCATAACGTGACTGACGAAATCAGTTGCGGTTTCGTGGATGTTGAGACGGATGTCAAGATTTCAAGTGATAGATGAATATAGATCATCTATTGCAACACCAACTGTTGCGTTTTAATTTCTAATTTTGAATTATAGCTCGGAATCTCGCGTTATAGCTCGGATCTCGCTTTAAAAGTCAATATCTCACAGCGTAAATGGAGATCTCGAGTAAAAACTCGAGAGAATAAGGTTGAACTCGAGAAGGTTTCTAGTTAGGAAAATCATGCAACTTTCTATGCAGAGACTAAAGAAGTAATTGATAAATAATGGAAGAGAGTGGCTCCTGATAAAGTTCTCTCATTCTTCATGATAACCATTTTTCATTTCAGTAGTCGTCCGTTCTGGAGGCAGCTTGCATGCAGTTTCTTAGCTTTTCAAGTTATGAGCACGAGGCATTTTCATGATGATTATGTAACCTTATGACCTGACCCTATTTCAAAATGCTAACAATGCAAACACGCGAGGGTACATGTGAGTTGACAAGAAATGAAAAACAGAACCATACAGGAAATTTTTCAATCGTAGTTACCTCAATTCGTGGTCAGTTACACAGTCGAAACATCACTTTTGATTTATTTGATAGCTTCAATGTACAGCACTCGGTTTTTCCAGGCTTCAGCAAGCTACACCCTATGTGGGGCAACATTGGACAAATCAGTTGCTACAATAGAACCTTGCACCAGTAAGGATCGAGTTGCTTATTTAAGATGAAAGCTTTTGCCACACCCAGAACGCTGTCATAGCTCTTAAATATCACATCATCACTTTCAAACCGAGGCTATCACGGCATGAGTTACATGGTTCTAGAGACTCGATAGAGCTATAATCTTATTAAAGCCGGCAGTCACATGACAAATTTTGTCAAGCGTTTTTTTTGTCTGAGAAAAAAATTCTTGAAGATCGATGTCGAAGTTACCTTAGTCCGTTGTGCATTATCTGAAATTCTCGAGGGTTAAGAAAATAAACCAAAAAAAATGGGCGATGTCGGCGCATCCGTGAAAGTTCTTTACTTTCATCTATTATCATAAAAACCCTTTTTGCAACTTCTAAGGTTTAATCAATCAAATTTCAACTATGCCATGTTTGTCGAGCAAGGTCAAGTTCAACACATTTTTTTTTGTTAAATTAAAACAGGGAAATTAGCTTCGCCTTGGATAGAGCCATCTCTACGACGCTGAGGTATTTTGGTTGTGCAATGACGAGTAAAACTTATTTTTTGCAGCTGTCCGTGAACCAGATCTGTGGTTCACTTCAGCTGCACTTCAGGCCCTGTGACCCTTTGATTTAATAACAATATTGGCGAATATCACGAAATAGCCAGCTGTGGTCAGTGATGTGAACTATAATGCCAAGTGGTCAAACTGCAATTATAGAAACCTTGTTTGGTCTTTCAATATTGTGCAATGTTATCCAATGCCAATGATGCAAAGTTATATCACCAAGTTGTCCGACCGAAAAGTAAGAAGAGAAACGGAACACTTCAGCAAAAAGAAAACTTAACTGAAGTTACGCTTTGAGTGAAGACTTTCAATTATTTGGTTCTCTAAGTATACAAGTGAGCGTGGAATTGATGAATATGTTGTTCGTGACTTCTTGTGTTGTTTTGAAAAGTAATTTTCATTCGTTCTGACCTTTGATGGTCTGAGATAGTCAAGACCTGTTGTATTCTGGGATACAAAGAGTTTTAAAAGAGCTTTCGGGATCTGGAGTCTTAAAGACTGAAATCAGAGGGTTTACGAAAAGCAAAGATATCAGTTTTGGAACATGTCGTTGACTGACTCACCAACAAAGTGAAAGTCGTAAAAACTTAATCAAACTTGAGTCAGGGAGTAGGCAATCATCATCATGTTTTCAAAAACAGACAGGTGTGCGACCTTACGTAACTTGACACATGTGCAAGGGTGACAAGAATATACTTTTAACACACAAATAACTCAAGGTACTCTTCTAAACCCCTGAAATATGCGATTAAACGATTAAAAAGTATCATAATTGTTGTTCAGCTTTTCTGGATAGTGTGAAACCGCTGTTTGATATCTTTTCATTATCTTTTGATATCTTTTCATTATCTTTTTATATCTTTTCATTATCCTTCCACTTGAAAATGTATGGATTGTAATCAGGAATGCGAGATCAGGTGATGCGGAAAAGGCAGATTCTTTCCCGTGCAGTTCAAAGGTGTATCAGAATGTATTACCCAAACTTACTTTAAGCCCTAGCTCGTAACGGCAAAGCTAAATACAGTTCTAGGTAAAGACTGATTTGAACACTTATTAAAACTGGTGCGGGGGCATTGAAAAGTTCAATTCTGTCTGAATTAGATCGATGAGCTGGTGGTGCCTTTTATGATGGTCGACAAATATATATATCTATTTTTATGTTGAGTCAATCATCTTGGTTTGCCAAAAAAGAGTTTTAAGTGAGCAAGATTTGGACGGTCCTCCTATTGATACGAATAATCAGAAACTTTAAAACAAATTTATAGGCGTTGTAAAAACATTGGTTAGGCTTATCACGTTTTTTTAAATGCATGATACATTGCGACGTGTGTGGGAAAACCTGTTTGATCGAGAATAACCTGTTTTGATGCGTCAATCATCCAACGTTATTTACCTCGATTTTACTTTTGAATTGTTACACCCAACCCCAGCATAATCAGTTGAGCCAGTCAGTAACAGTGTGAACTACTACAGCTTACGAGTCTCTGAAGTATTTTTGGGAGAAAGTCTTTCTGCAAGAAATTTTAGAGCTATACATGGCTTCATCTAAGCTAGTAAGTGACTCAGTCATGAGGTTAGACAAGGGTTTCAATTAAGTGCTGTCTCAAATTTTTCATTGAGGAGCTAAAGCTACAGAATTTGATTTTCAATCTGTGTGACTCTCCCTAATTACTGTCTTTTCTAATTATAATATTGAACTCTTTTATCCTGAGGAAATATTACCAGTGCTTGTCGCTTCTGGTGCTAAGTATCCTAAAAGAGAGTGACGAATGATGTTGTTATTATTATTGTCGTCCATTGCATGATCTTTGAAGGATAGGAAAAAAGTAGTAATCACATTGAGAGTGAGCTCTTTGGACGATTAACAAAGCGAAAAAAAGCTAAGTTCATGAAAGCAATGTTTTCTTCCCATGAATGAATCAAATTTTATCTCAATGGATAGAGTGCAAAATGGGGAAAACCTAAACTATTACGTTCTCTCGTGAGATCTCAAGAAACAGTACAAATGTCGAGCTTGTTTTTTTTGTATTAGAAGTAAAATGAAGAAAAAAATTATAGTTATTGGTATTGTAGTGGCTCGACAGTTCACTTTTTGTTTTCGTCTTCTCAAATTAAAGCCGTTGACGCTATGGTTGGTCTTTGCAACCTGTTTCAGTGGTATCTCAGCCCAGAAAACCTTTAAAAAATTGAATACGAACTTTCTTTTGCAAATCTTTGACTTTCAAGAACACATAAAAGGGGAACTAGCTAGGAGACAAAGGCACAGGCTTTATAGGAACCCATTGATAATCGAGAAGTTTCCTGGTACATTTCAACATGTCCGCTATTAAACCATAAAACTAAACAAACAGAAGATATGCCCCGGGTTAAGAAGATGATAAAGTCGTTCAAATTGTAGCCACAGAACATTGTAAGCCCATAGCTTCTGTTTGGCAAGACGTTGTCTTTATAACAATAAGCAATATCTTGATGTGTCGCCACTTTCGTCTTTCGTCTTGCTCAATTATCCGCACAAAGGGAATCATTTTTATGAAATTATGTAGTGCAGACACAACGTATTTATGAGATGAAATTACTGTAGTTAATCGTTTCAGTTTTTCATTTTTCTGAGTTAAACTTAGAACTTTCTATTTCGAGCGATCAAAGTAGTATTTGAGCAGCACACTCCGCGTTAAAATTTGGAAGTGGAAGCTGATCTAAAAGTCGGAGCAAATTTTGTTCTCTGCAGTCAACAAGATATCAACCCAGACAGCTTTTTGAGAATGAATGTACTTGACCGAATTTGGAAAGTACAAAAATACACCCATTTACCTATGCAGTGATTTCATGGGAGACACCACAGAAATGATGAAATCGTTGAGGACTCAGGAAATAAATGACTCTCAAAACTCTCTCTGTCTGACCACAAACACAGTTCTCGGTCGCTTTGTAAGCATGATTTTGTAAGTGCTTTAAGTAAATCGTTTTCTTGCTAACCTCACAACTATATTGGCATTTTTCGGTGGTGGCTGCCCATATACCAAGCTTGCTCAAGAAAAGAAAGGCGTCTGTGCCACATGCCCTCCTTTCAACAATGGCTGCCCCTTCAAACAATGCAAGACTGTGGGTGAGCTTCAAGACATGATGGGTCAGATGCGTGACCAGTCCAAAAGTGAAGCTCAATGGATCGAGTTTTTGAAGGATGTCCACTTTTTTACAAAGGAAAAACACGTAGAATATGGAACTGTCTCCCCTCAAAGCTCCTTCAAGGGTGGCTGCCCCTTTGCTAAAGACATTGCAGGAAAGGAGATTTTGAAACCTGCATACACTGTGGTAAGTAATTTCGGTTTCAGAGTGAAACTATAAAATGAAAACCATCGATAAAGAGCGTTCTAACGTATAGCTCAGGTGCGGGAATTTGTTTTCTTTCCCCAGTTTTTTAATTAATGCCAAACGATTGTCACTGTCTGGTGTTTTTCCCACTTTCAGAGCAAATCTCGAAACATGAATCATTCTAAAGAATCTATTACCTGAAGTGAAGAAAATGTGATTAGCTCACGACTGATTTATTTGAGCTGTTGTGTACAGTTCCCGGTAAATATTTTCGTTTCTAGTTTAACTTTACACTTAAACCTGCGGTGTCCATATTCTTTGACGGTTGAGGAGATCGTCAAGAAATGCCCAACTTTTGGCAAAGATGTGTGCCCATATAAATCTCTTGTTGATGAAACGAAAGGAATTACCGGAAACTGCCCTGGTTTCAAAGACGGATGTCCATTCAAGAACCTGAAAACTATGGGTGAGTACGTGGGCAAATTGGCCGAAATGCGAGATAAGACAGCCACTCCTAAGGGTCGAGCTGCATTCGAGAAGCTGATGAAGAGGGTTCATGAAATCTCCAGGGAGGCTGAGAAGAAGGCTGGACCTTGGCCATTCCCTCCAGATACCTGCCCAATCTTTGCTCGTGATGCACATGGAAAGTGCATCATGCCAAAATGCAATTAGGCTTCCTCAGAAAGGAAGAAGGATCTGACTGGGCCAACTGGCGTTTAAGTAGTTTATTCAGAAATGACTTTTAATTCCATTTTGGTGTGTTGTTTAAGGGTACGTTTTTATTCAGCCAGTTTCCTCCTAAAATTTTAACTTTTATATACAGATTGTGGTGTTGGGATATTGGGTATTTTGCAATATTAACTGTAAACTTTCAAATTGTGATTTAAACATTCATATAAGCCTTTAGAAATCCATTAGAACACTTAATCATGCGCTCCAAACGCACAAATAGTCAGTTAAAACTTTCAATGAATCAGGTTTAACATTTAATTATAAACATCAAACCCTCTAGTAACATTTGAATATTAACTTCAAATAAGCGGGTTTTTAATTCAACCTTCACATCCTTTAACGAAACTTTCATCTTGGGTATTCAAATATATTAATAACACTTTCATTTTGGACATTCTTATTCGATTCAAACATTCAATTCCGATATTCAATGTAAACATTCAATCCGAACATTTCATAAAAACATGCAATTCCAACATTCAATTCAAACATTCAATGTAAACATGCAAGTCGATCATTAGATATAAACAAAATTCAATTCGAACATTCAGTGCAAGCGTTCAATTGTAACATTAATTCAATCCTGATATTTAATGCGAACATTTTATTCGAACATTCACTGCAAACATTCAATTCGAACAGCTCGTGTTAACATGCAATTCAGCAATATTCAGTGCAAATATCATTCCATCTCTGTTCGCTCCGTGGCATTGGGCCAACATCCTGGGACTTCAGAAACCCGAAAGGAGTGGGAAACCAAATTGCGTTTCCTTTGCTTTTGGAGTGCTTTGTACGTGTGGCATTAATTATTCTGCAATTTTTACAACAATTCAAAGGTTAGTTTGAGAATGTTTATTGCTGTATGTTTTTTGCATTTTCAAGGTTTCGTACTTGTGCCTTAGAGTTTTTAAAATTTCTTTTCATCTATAAGCCAGTGAGCTTGAGGACATGGCACAGAGTAAATTCGGCGGCAGATCGAGTTAAGCCATCTTTGAAGAACCCCAGTAGGATCTACTCTGAGTAAAGACTGCCTCGTCCTTTCTCTTTGCAAAGTGAGACCTTGACTTTAAGGATGACCTTTGAGCATTCTTATACCCACACCAGGATATTGTCCTTGAATTTTAAGGACAACCTCATCCGGGGAATTATCATGGATATCTCTGTATTTAACTTCGAATAAGGTCAATAAGTTAAACACTTTAATCATCATTTCAGCCTCATAGCCTTGGGATATCGTGTACTTGCTGAACAATACCACAGTTGTACCATTGCCTATCTGTATTAATTTTTGACTTGTTGGCTTCTCAGCTAAGTGCACTCTCAGCACAGCACTGATATCGCAGAGGTCATGAGTTCAAATCCTGTACAGGCCTAAATGTTTTTTCAGGCCTCATTTTCACTACTGCTTAAGTAGTGTTCATTACTGCGAAGATCGCTATCATATTCATGTTTTAATTTTTTGCTGAACAAAAAAACTACTAAATGACCCTTGTCGGTCTCCTTGCCACTATTAACCTCTTGCATATTTAGGATATCACCGCAATTTATCCATGGAAGGCGACAGTTTAATAAACCGAACAGAAACTGGTTATTGGTTAAGTAACAGAAAGTTTATCTGTAAGCTAAATTCCGTGGGTGTTTTGATAAAATTATTTAATAAGCTAATAATATAAGTTGGCGGTGGATGCCTCACCTTTCTGTCAAAATAAAAATTCCCGATAAAGAGCAGTCATCTGACATTAATTAGTGTGAATTCAATTTTTCGTCCCCTCTTGGGGAGTGTATACCTGAGGGTTACTTTTAATCTCTTCTATACCCTCTTGGGTAGTGTATACCTGAGGGTTATTTTTATTGTCTTCTATACCCTCTGGGGCAGTGTATACCTCAGGGTTACTTTTAATCTCTTCTATGCCCTCTTGTGTAGTGTATATCTGAGGGTTATTTTTTTATCTCTTCTATATGCTCCTGGGCAGTGTACACCCAAGGGTTATTTTTTATCTCTTCTATACCCTCTTGGGCAGTGTATACTTGAGGGCTACTTTTAATCTCTTCTTTCCCCTCTTGGGTAGTGTATACCTGAGGGTTACTTTTAATCTCTTCTTTCCCCTCTTGGGTAGTGTAAACCTAAGAGTTATATTTAATCTCTTTAATACCCTGTTGTGCAGTGTATACCTGAGGGCTCCTTTTAGTCTTTTCTATACCCTCTTAGGTAGTGTATACCTAGGGGTTATTTTTAATCTCTTGTATCTCTAATTTTGAATCTCCTCTATACCCTCTTGGGCAGTGTATACCTGAGGGATACTTTTAATCTATTCCATACTCTCTTGGGTAGTGTATACATAGGAGTTCTCTTTTATCCCTTCTATACCCTCCTGGGCAGTGTATACCTGAGGGCTCCTTTTAGTCTTTTCTATACCCTCTTAGGTAGTGTATACCTAGGGGTTATTTTTAATCTCTTGTATACCCTCTTGGGTAGTGTATAGCTATGGGTTATTTTTAGTCTCTCCTATACCCCCTATAATTAAGGGTTATTTGTAATCTCTTCTGTACCTTCTTTTGCAGTGTATACCAGAGGGTTACTTTAATCTTTCCTATACCCTCTTGGGAAGTATAAACCGAAGGGTTATTTTTAAACCCTTCTATACCCTCTTGGGCAGTGTATAGCTGAGGGTTATTTTTAATCTCCTTTATATCCTCTTGGGTAGTGTATTCCTGAGGGCTATTTTAAATCCCTTCTGTACACTCTTCAGCAGTGTATAGCTGAGGGTTATTTTAATTTGTTCTCTTCTATACCCTCTTGGGCATTTTATACCTAAGGGTTATTTTGAATCTTTTGTATACCCTCTCAGGCAGTGTGTACCAGGGGGTTACTTTTAATCTCTTCTTTACTCTCTTGGGTAGTGTATACCTGAGGGTTATTTGTAATCTCTTCTATATTCTCTCGGTTAGTGTATACCTGAGGGTTATTTGTAATCTCTTGTATACCCTCTTGGGCAGTGTATAGCTGAGGGTTACTTTTAATCTGTTTTACACCCTCTTGGGTAGTGTAAACCTAAGGATTATTTTTAATCTCTTCTATATCCCCCTGCGCAGTTATTTTGAATCTCTTAATTTTAGTCTCTTCTATACCCTCTTGGGTAGTGTAAACCAAAGGGTTATTTTTCATCTCTTTTATATCCCCTTAGCCGAGTATACCTGATTGTTATTTTTAATCCATTCCATACCCTATTGGACAGTGTATACCAGAGGGTTACTTTTAATCTCTTGTACCCTCTTGGGCAGTTTATAGTTGAGGGTTATTTTCAATCTCTTCAATACCCCCTTCGGCAGTGTATACCTGAGGGTTACTTTTTATCCCTCCTATGCCCTCTTCGGTAGTGTAAACCTAAGGGTTTATAATTTTCTTCTGTACTCTCTTGGGCAGTGTATACCTGAGGTTATTTTTAATGTCCTATATATTCTTGATTAGTATATATCTGAGGGCGCTTTTGAACTCTTCTATCCTTTCTTGGGTAGTGTATACCGAAGGGTTATTTTAAATCTCTCGTATACCTTCTTGGGCAGTGTATAGCTGAGAGTTATTTTTAATCTCTTGTATACTCTCTCAGGTGGTTTATACCTGAGGATTACTTTTCATCTCTTCTATACCCTCTTGGGCAGTGTATACTTGAGGGTAACTTTTAATCTCGTCTAAACTCTCTTGGGCATTGTATAGCTGAGGGTTATTTTTAATGTACACTATATCTTCTTAGGTGGTGCATACCTGAGAGCTACTTTTAATCTCTTGTTTACCCTCCTAGCTAGTGTATACCTGGGGTTTTTTTTTTAATCTCTTCTATACCCTCTTGAGTAGTATATACCTAAGGGTTATTTTTAATCTCCTGTATACCCTCTCTAGCAGTGTAGAGCTGAGGGTTATATTTAATCTCTTCTATACTCCCTCAAGCAGTTCTTTACCTGAGGGTTACTTTTAATCTCTTCTATACCCTCTCGGGCAGTGTATAGCTGAGGGTTATTTTTAATCTCTTGAATACTCTCTCAGGCAGTTTTAACCTGAGGGTTACTTTTAATCTCTTCTATACCCTCTTGGGCAGTGTATACCCAAGGGGTATTTTTAATCTCATCTTTACCCTCTTGGGCAGTGTATACCTGAGGGTTTATTTTTCATGTCCTTTATACCTTTTTGGGCAGTGTATACCTGAGGGCTACTTTTAATCTCTTCCTACCCTCTTGGGTAGTGTAAGGGTTACCTTACTTAAGGGTTTTTTTTAATATCTTGTATACCTACTTGGGTAGTGTATACCTTAGGGTTATTTTTAATCTCTTCTATACCCTCTTAGGTAATGTATACCTTGTATACCTAATGGTATATTTTGCTGTGACCTTTGGCCAGGACTATTTGAGGACCTTGTGTTCACGATTAACTGCTGTCTTCTTTAAGACATGCATTGTTTTTACCAAGAAAAAAATCACTTAGCGTACCGTCCCTTAGGTTATTTGCATTTCAACTCGTTAAGTTTCTTTGAGGCATTTCTCTGGACTCTTGTTTGATGAATGATTAGAAATGCAGTTATTGGAAGTGGCGGTTTTTTCCATTTCAGTCGAGGGAAACTTTGTTATCTTTTTTCTGGCGATTATCGGATGTCCTGGAGTGTTCGGCGAACACCTCACGCCACCAAGAGGCGTCTAACTTTGGCTTGAATTACTTATGCAAATTAGCTTTGTGCAGCCAGCTAGTTTGCATAATAATTTTTCCAGCGCAAAGCCCGTCAACAATACCAATTTGTCAGAATTGCAATTGCAATTGCAGAACCTTCTTTGGTCTTCATTATTGCTCAATGTTATCTAATGTCAAGATGCAAAACCGAAAAGTAAGAAGAAAAAAGAAAATTCAACTTTGTCGGAGCACCCTTGCCTAACTTACCATACAATTGGGTGGGTCTCTTTAGTGTCTAAATACTACATACAGAAAGAGCCTTGTAGGTGTTTAGTTTCTTACGCGGTTATGTAATTACCTTCGAATTCAAAATCTTCGCGACTGGTAAACTTCGCGCATTTCGGGAAAAAAATATGATGCGAAAATCAGGAATGCAAGATAATGTGATTTGGGAAAGGTGTCGCGAGCTCGGGCACTACTAGTGGCAGGGCAGATTTCTTTCCTGTCCGGTTCAAAGGTGTTCTAGATGGTGGGACAAGACGAAATAGTGTGGATAATCGAGAATATAAATATTAATGAGGAAAAAAAACTGATTAAATTAAGAAAGCGACCTTTAATCATGAAGCAAAACATTAACAAATCGTTTTGAAAAAAAATATGGCCTACATCTTCACTGTCCGTTATGAATGTTTTTACATTAGCCTAAATTGTTGAAGTAAGTCAGTTTGTCGTAGAAAAGAACATCGAACATCGAAGTTCCATCATTCTTCGAAGCTGCACAATCTGGATAGCTTTAACATTGCTATGTCTTCCCATCCATAATAAACACTTTTCGAAATATTCAACAGCTTTAGAGTTCGAAACAACTCTCTGATCTTGGCTCTCATCTTCCCCGTCGCCGCTACTTTCATCTTCGAAAGAAGACTGTCCAATAACGCGTTTTTTAAAACATCGTGGCTTCGCAAAAAGGATGGTTAAGCAATCTTCTGATTTCTTGAAGCCAGGGGTAGATTTTTCACGGCGTGACACCAAGGTTCTGTCAGGCAAACATCTCCACAGCGGTGTAGATTTGCTCAGCGGTTAAACCCCGTCCTTCCTTGGATGCTTAGATTTCAAATTCCATGACGATTTTTGAATTTCTCAAGCAATCCTGTCGAAGCTCTAAAGTCGCCACCTGTGGGATCTGTGTGTAGCTGGCTGTAAAATTTTTGCTTTCTCTTGAAGAATGGGACCAGAAACTGGAGTGCTAGATGAACCAGGCATACAGGGCTTTATAGAGCTGTTCATCATGTGCAACTTTCAGCGATTTACGCTTCAATCTTCAATAGACACTGAGAAACAGGTTAAAGTGCGAGGCCGTAGGCCGTATACTTTTACTATTACGAGGTGTCTGGAAACCCCGCTCAAACACGACGCTCGAGTTTTTAACCTGGCTTCCAAAAATTTTCGCACTTCTGCAGTAATTAGGGTGTATTGTTTCAGTGCTCTAATTTCCCATGAGATTATGTACTTAAGAAATAATCTTGTTGTTGTCCGTCGTAAGTCATGTGGGAGTGAAGATGGCGGAGTCTTCTGCAGCGAATACCGTAAGCCGTTTTTGTTCTTCAAAAACTGGGTAAGAAAAATCAAAATTGATTTAAGGGAGTATCCCTAAGTCAAATGCCTACCAAACCAAATGGGCGATTACCATTTCTCACGAATGGTGGGTGAATAGGAAAGTTGAAGTTCCTGTACTTGATGCTGGTGGCGCTTTTAAAGATTATGGAGATTTGTACAAAGTCAAGTCGTTGAGTAGAGATTTGGCAAATATGGATGCCAACACTTTAAACTATTGGCTGGGTAAATTTGTCTAGGAGGTTGCGAATAGTGAAGGAAAGGTGCATCCAGCAAGGACCCTTAATAGAATTATCTGTGACATCCAAAGGCATTTAGAAGAAACTGTGGGAAGCAAAACATTAAATCGTTTAGTTGCTTAGGTCACTAGCTTGATCGATGTTCAATACGGTTTTATCAATTGTTGATTAGATTGGCTGAAACCCTTTTCATAAGGAATGAAGTGTACTATTTCAGGCAAGAGTCGAGAATGGTGTTTTTGAGAATAATCCCGTAGAGATCAACACCTAGAATTCTATTTTGCCGAATTTGTGCAAGGCTGCGGGAAGCAAGCGAAAAACGGCCCATTGTTTGCGCGTCACTCGTGTTTCTTAACTCTTTAATGGTGGTGTAGAAGAGAAATTAATTAAAGAGAGAACCGGGCACAGTTGTAATGCATTATTTGCTTCTGAGAAAACATGTGAGAAGAAAGTTTCTCATGATATTAGCTTTATTTAGGAGCAGAAACGGAGACAGAAAAAAAGGAAGAAGAATTAAATTGTGACAGATGACAGGTTTTTCATTTTTGAATGCTTCTTCGTTCACGAATTGTGATGTAAACATTTTTGTTAACCAAAAAAAAAATTAACAAGAAGCCGATTAATAATAATGATTAATTAAACTGAAGTATTGTTTTTGTGTTCAATTTGTTTCTGTCTGACCATGAATATTGATTTTCAGTGAGAAGACAGATAAAAACCAGATGTGGTTTTGATATGTGATCAAACACACGTGGTTTTCATGTGTTTTCAAGCGATATCAAAACTCTTGTAAGTGATGAATTTAGCCAGTTTTTTAATTGGCTGTCAAACTTATGAATTATTGATAAGTTTAAGAAGATCCCTTTTTTGTTCTTGCGAATATCAGATATCTGCTCCGTACTAACCCCATATTCAGCTGACAAATTGGTTCCTTTTTCTTCTTTCTCTGATCGCAAATTTATAGACTGCTTATCTTTTATAGTAGGAACGGATCGCATACGCTTTTAGGACATGAAGATCGTGAATAAACATTCGTGACGCTGTGTGGCTTGTTTATCTTGCATATCACACCGAACAAGCCAATAGAGCGTGAAATAAGCAACTTTAAACAATCAGATCTTATTCGAATGTTCTTTATTAGTTACGACGCGTGTGAACGCTGCTTTTACTTTGTGAAAACCTCGCAAACGCCTTTACTTCACTTTTCAACGCTGTAGTTTTGAAAAGAATATGGCTACGGATCTTAATCATGTCTAATAAAAGTTCATGCCAAATTGACACCAAAGAAAAGTCCGGCTAATCGAGAAATCCAAATAATCGAGGTCCGGATCATTGAGGTTCGACTCGATGTATCGTTTTTTGAACTGAATGATGCATTGCGCCTTGTATAGAAAAACCTGTTTGAAAGAGAACAACCTGTTCTGATGCGTCAATCATCCATTGTTACGATTTTACTTTTGAATTGATACACGCAACCCCAGCATAGACAGTTAAGCTGGTCAGCAACAGTGTGGGCTACTGAAGCTTACGAGTCTTTGAAGTCTTTTTGCAAGAAGGTCTTCCTGCAAGAAATTTTAGTGCTCTACATGGCTTCAACTAAGCTAGTAAGTGACTCAGTCCCGAGGTTGACCGGGGGGTTCGATTAAATACTGTCTCAAATTTTTGTTGAGGTGCAAAAGCTATCGCATTTACTGTTCATCTGTGTGACGCTCCCTAAATACTGTCTTTTCTAATAAGAATATTGCACTTTTAAAACTCTTTTATCCTAAGGAGATATTACAAGTGCTAATTTGTATCCTAACAGAGATTGACGAATGATGATTTTATTATTATTGTCGTCCATTGCACTGTTTTTGTCTGGGTAGAAAAAAAGCAGCAATCATATCGAGAATGAGCCTTTTGGACGACTTACAAAAGCAAAAAAAGAGCTAAGTTCACGAAAGCAATATTTTCTCCCCGTTAATGAATCAAATTTTATTTTCGAGTTGTCGTATGGAAAACCAAGTTAGACCGTTGTAGCCAAGCTTACAAACAATCTATTTTTATCTTAACTGATGGAGTGTAAAATGAAAAAAACCTAGATTGCAATGTAGTTTTTTCGATGAGAACCTGTTCCGTTCTCCCGCAAGCTTCAGGAAGCAGTAGGTTGAAATGTCGTGCTTCTTCTTGCTTGTATTCGATGTAGAAATCTAGTTAGTAGTATCGTAATGGCTTGACAATTCACTTTTTGTTTTCGTCTCTTAAAATCAAAGCTACCTACGCCATGGTTGGTCTTTGCAACCAGTTTCAGTGGTATCTCGGCCCAAACAACCTTAAAAAATTTAATAAGAACTTTCCTTTGCATACCTTTGACTATCAAGAACACTTAAACACGGCACTTAAACACGGGGACTAGCAGACAAAGGCACAGGCTTAGTAGGAACCCATTGATAATCAAGTGGTTTCCTAGTACATGTTAATTTAATTCAACTCAAAATGTCCGCCATTAAACCATAGAACTAAACAAACAGAAAATATGCGACAGGTTAGGAAGATGATAAAGTCGTTAAAATTGTAGCCATAGAACGTTGCAAGCCCCTAGTTTCTATCTGGCAAGACGTTATCTTTATAACAATAAACGAAATCTTGATGCGTCGCCAGTTTCGTCTTTCGTCTTGCTCAGTCATCCGCAAAAGGAATAATTTTTATGTAATCTGTCGCTCTTAAGCCCTAAATAAAAGGTTTTTTCTGAAAAGGTTTTCGAAAAACTTCAAAGTGCCTGCGACACGAATTTTTATTTAGCATTGTCTGTTTGATAGCTGTATTCAAAACTTGAAATAACCGACCTTAGCGCTTAGCGAGTTATCCTTAACCATTTTTTTGCGCATTGAAAGTACGATTTGACGGCCAAAAAGTGTCCCATTAGGCGTGCGGCTAAAACGATTGGAGGGTGCGTTCCTTTGGGAGGATCCAGATTAGTATTTGTGATCCAAAATCACACAGTTGCATCAAAGGAACGCAGCTGATCCGATGAACAGTCACCGTGACAGCAGGCGCGAAGTTGAAGAGTGCGTCAACGGAATCGCGCGCTAAATTTAAAAACAAAAACAAGATGGCCGTCGCGTATAGAGCAGCTGTTGTTTCGTTCATAGAGGAACTTGCCGATGATTCAATACCACAAGAAGCAAGAAATTGTGGAGATGAAGAATTTCTATTGTTTCATTTGATAACCAATAGGGAGGGGCAGAGCCATGTCCGCATTGAGAATTATTTCGAACGAATCATACGACTCTACAGTGTTTCAGACTTGTAGCTGTATGGCCAAAATGGACGCGTTTCGATCGTCGACACAAGGAATAAAATGTTATGGCAACTGAAACGAACACAGCCACCAATTCTTAACATAGATTTCGTCATAAAAAAACAAAACACAAACGCAACAAACTTGACATTCAGGCTTGACCTGAACACCGCGGACGATGTAACACAACTCTCGGTAGAGCTTGCTTAGGGTAGGTAGATAACGCTATCGGAAATTATTTCAAGAGTATTTCAATGCTGACTGATACAAAATTACAAGAGATGTGGCAAAATTGTAAGTGTCTCTAAAAGTTTTCACAGTTTTCTACGTCATCACCCGCTAATTCGTTATTAGTCCACGGGATACTTTTAAGACAAAGTACGAGCACTTTAGAGCCCAAAAGAACCGAGTTTTCAGTGTTTTGAAATTTTTATTCTATAGGAATTGGTTTGTACATACGACTTATGTACAAACCAGCCTATGATAAGCTAAATATTTGCGTGAAAAAAAATTTCCGTGTCATGGGCACTTTAACGGTTGTGGCTATTCAAACTTCTCAATGGGTTCCCTAACACCTAGAAAGTAAGGAATAACAGCAAAACCAGTCGCTGGCTCCTTCTCATTAGGGGAATTTTAAATAGCCACAGCGTTAAAGTTGCTCAAAAACCTTTTCAGACTTGAGGGCATATTTTTGCCAAACCTAAGGATCCTGTCACGAAAGAACAACGAACCGACACTATTTATTCTATTTCGTGCAATGACTGTGATCACCAGTCTATCGGACAGACCAAACGTCAGTTTCGTACACGTTTGAAAAAGCATCAAAAGGCGGTCTTCTTTTGCAAAAAAGAAAATTCAGCTTTGCCGGAGCACATATGCCTAACTGACCATACAACTAGCTGGGATAGGTCTAAAATTTTCATTTTACACCTATCTTTTAGAATTTTAACATTCTCGACATCAACACCAGCGCCTTTGTTCGGAAGCCTGGCATCTCAACTCCGCCTACGCATCTTTTAATTTTGATGATGGCGGCTTACTACCTGACGCCTATTCACTAATTAGTGAACAAATAAAAAGGACCTCTTGTTGCAGAGATTAGATCACCCCTGATGAAGGCACTTGCATGACAGGGGTGTCGAAACGTTGGGTCTATGAATTTTAACTTCTCGGTTACATTCATTAAACTTCAACCCAGAGTAGCATCAAAGCATGTGTGATTGTCCACTTGATTACCTCGTGAACTTTAATATATCAGAACTTTCTATTTCGAGCGATTAAATTAGTATTTGAGCTACACACTCCGCGTTAAAATTTTAGCTGTAGTGGAAGCTGATCTAAAAGTCAAAGCAAAATCTGTACTCTACAATCACAAGATGTCAACCCTATCAGCCATGTGGAAATGAATGTACTTGAGCGAATTTGGAAGATACAAAAAGAACACCTTGAGGCTGTGAGGTGCATGGTTCAAAATAGAGCATCGTTTGCCTATGTGAGTCACCACAGAAATAATGAAATCGTTGAGGACTCAGGAAATAAATCAGAAGTACCTAAAGAGATGTGCACAACCTCAAAACTCTCTCTTTCTGGCCACGCACAGTTCTCGGTCGCTTTGTAAGCATGATTTTGTAAGTGCTTTGGGTCAATCGTTTTCTCGCTAACCTCACAACTATATTGCCCTAATCGCTATGACCTGCTAAATGTACGGCGGTAAATGATAAATGTTTTAGATTCCAGCCATCATATATAAGGGATCGCCTCGTTAAGCCTTAGTTTTCCGTTTTTCTTTCAACCTTTCAGACTTCAGACGTCACCGTAGATTACATATCGAAGCACTGCCCAGAATTTTTCGATGGTGGCTGCCCATATGCCAAGCTTGCCCAAGAAAAAGAAGGCGTCTGTGGCAAATGTCCTCCTTTCAACAATGGCTGCCCTTTCAAACAATGCAAGACCGTGGGTGAGCTTCAAGACATAATGGGTTTGATGCGTGACCAGTCCAAAGGTGAAGCTCAATGGATTGAATTTTTGAAGGACGTCGTCTCTCTTAGTAAGGAAAAACAAGTAGGGTACGGAACTGACGCCCCTCCAAGCTTCTTCAAGGGTGGCTGCCCCTTTGTCAAAGACACTGCAGGAAAGGAGATTTTGAAACCTGCATACGCTGTGGTAAGTTATTTCGGTTTCATGATAAAAATATTAAATGGAAACCGTCGGTAAAAAGCTTTAATTTCTAACGAATATCTAAAGTGTGGCAATTTCTTTTCGTTTCCTTTCTTTTAAACCATTGCCGAACAATTGTCACTGTGTAGTGTTTTTCCCACTTTCAGAGCAAATCTCGAAACATGAATCATCGAGTTTCGATTCGATGTATCACCTTTTTTTGAACTGAATGATTCATTGCACCCTGTATAGAAAAACCTGTTTGATCGAAAACAACCTGTTTTGATCCGTCAATCATCCATTGTTATTTGCCTCGATTTTACTTTTAAATTGATACACGAAACCCCAGCATAGTCAGTTGAGCTAGTCAGTAACAGTGTGAACTACTAAAGCTTACGAGTCTTTGAAGTCTTTTTGCAAGAAAGTCTTTCTGCAAGAAATTTTAGAGCTCTTCATGGCTTCAACTAAGCTAGTAAGTGAATCAGTCGTGAGGTTGACTAAGGGGTTCGATTTAATATTGTCTCAAATTTTTATTAAGGAGCAAATGCTATAGCATTTGATGTTCAATCTGTGTGACACTCCCTAATTACTGTCTTTTATAATGCCGTCCATTACATGGTTTTTGTAGGATAGAAAAAAGCAGCAATTACATAGAGAATGAGCTCTTTGAACGACTAACAAAAGCGAAAAAAAAAGCGAAGTTCATGAAAGTAATGTTTTCTCATGAATGAATCAAATTTTATTTTCGAATTGTCGTGTGGAACTGACCAAGTAAGACCGTTGCTGCCAGGCTTACCAACAGTCGTTTTATGTCAACTGATAGAGTTTAAAATGAGGAAAACCTAAACGATGAGAACCTGTTCCGTTCTCTCGCAAGGCTTCAAGAAACAGTATATTGAAATGTCGCGCTTTCGAACTTTCCTTTGCATACCTTTGACTTTCCAGAATACAGGGGAATTAGCTAGAAGACAAAGGCACAGGCTTTTTATGAACCCATTGATAATCGAGAAGTTTCTTAGTCCATTTTACGTTAATTCAATTCAACATGTCCGCTATTAAGTCATTAAAGCAAACAAACAGAAGATATGCCCCTGGTTAGGTAGATGATAAAGTCGTTCAAATTGTAGCCATAGAACGTTGAAAGCCAACACTTTCTAACCGGCAAGACGAAATTCTTTATAACAATAAACAATATCTTGATGTCCCGCCAGTTTCGTCTTTCGTCTTGCTCGGTCATCCGCAAAAGGAATCATTGTCATATAATCCATCGCTCATAAAACTTAAGTCTGAAAAGGTTTTTGAGCAACTTTAAAGTACCTATGGCACGAAATTTTATTTCGCATTTTCTGGTTGATAGCTGTATTTGAAATTAGAAATAACCGACCTTAGTGCCTAGCGAGTTATCCTTGACCATTTTTTTGCGCATTGAAAGTACGATTTGGCGGCCAAAAAGTGTCCCCAATAAGCGCGCGGCCAAAGCGCGATCATGTTACATAGCTGTGACGTAGAAAACTGTGAAGACACGTCGGCAAATATGATGGAGAAAAGAGAAATCTAGAAAAAAAGACGAACGTACTGCGTGGCTGGAGCGCCAAATGATGTTAGCTTCAAGAATAATACACATATACCGGTAATAACAGCACTGTAACGAGGTAAATTTTAAAAGAAAACTATTTTATTGAATTACATGGTAGCGAATCCAAACGCCGTGTGAAAGTCGATGTGTACGAAATAATCGTTTACAACACTGATGTCAGTTATTTGCCATTGAGCGAAATGGGTCATATGGCAATGCTGCACTTAAACTAAGAAAGTTTTTCTCTATTAAAATCCCTAATTGAGATTAACTTGAAACAGATGACTATAAACTCACTCGTTTTCCGTTTGACCGGGTCGACGACGATAGCCTCTGCCTTTGCATTCTCCGAGGAAAGGAGCAACTTGCAGTGAAACTGCCAGATGACTTCTCGGCGAAAAAATCACCGTGCCTCGTGATACAGCTGATTCTTTCGTGAAAATTTAGCTTTTGGTTTGCGAAGAGAATTACTCTACAGTAACGAAACTCGAGATCACTGACCTGGGGGAACTTTCGCGGCACTTAATGCGAAGGAATAAAATATTATGGCAACAGAACCGAACACAGTGACCCATTCTGAACATAGATTTCGCCTTAGGAAACAACATACGAACGCATCAAACTAAACATTTAGTAAGGGGAGTTTTTTTTGTTCTAATCTTAACCTGAACACCGCGGACGAGAAACCATCTTCGTCACTCTTCGTCGAAATCTTCGTTTGATGCACGCGCCTCTCTTTTTCGCAGGGCTGAACCGTACCTTTAACTTCTATTTCCTCTTTACTACTTGAGTGCGATGTATCACAACTCTTAGTAGAGCTTGCTGAGGGTAGGTAGATATCACTATCGGACATTATTTCAAGAGTATTTCAACGCTGACTGATACAAAATTACAAGAAATGTGACAGATTTCTTAGTGTCAACTGAGAGTTTTCACTGTTTTCTACGTCATCACTCACTCATTCGTTACCAGTCCACGGGACCCTTCTAAGACAAAGTACGAGCACTTTAGGGCCCTAAAAACCGATTTTTAAGTGTTTTGACATTTTTCTTCTATCGGAATTGGTTTGTGCACACAATAAGCAAAATGTTTACGTGAAAAGAAATTTTCCGTGTCAAAAGCACTTAAATGTTGTGGCTATTCAAAATTCTCTCGATGTGTTCCGTAACACCTTGAAAATAAGGAATAACAGCCAAACCAGTCGCTAGTTACTTCTTATAAGGAATAATTTTAAATAGCCACAATGTCAAAGTTGCTCAAAAACCTTTTCAGACTTTAGGGCATATTTTTGCTAAGGTAAAGAATCCTGTTACGAAAGAACAACGAACTGACGCTATTTATCCTATTCCGAGCAATGACTGTGATCACGAGTATATCGGACAGACCAAACTTCGGTTTGGTACACGTTTGAAAAAGCATCAAAAAGCGGTCCTCTTTTGCGAAAAAGAAAATTCAGCTTTGTAGGAGCACACATGCCTAACTAACCATGCAATAGAGTGAAATAAGTCTAAAATTATCATCACTAATCGACGTTACCATCAGCACCTTTGTTTGGAAGCCTGGCATATCAGCTCCGCCCACGCTTCTTTAAATCGATGATGGTGGCTTCCTACCTGACGCCTATTAACACCTCGTCAGAAAAAAGGGCAGGTAAAAAGTAAGCATATAAAATGACCTCTTGTTGCAGCGATTAGATCATCCCTGATGAAGGCACTTAACAAGAGTGTCGAAACGTTGGGTCTGAGACTTCTAACTTCTCGGTTGCATTTATTAAATCTTTATACCAGAGTAGCATGTCTGATTGTCCACTTGGTTGCCTTGTCCACTTGGTTGCCTTGTGAACTTCAATATATCAAAACTTTCTATTTTCAGCGATTAAAGTAGTATTTGAGCAACACACTCTGCGTTAAAATTTTAGCTGTAGTAGAAGCTGATCGAAAAGTCAAAGCAAGAGTTTGTACTCTACATTCAAAAGATGTCAACCTAGTCAGCTTTGTGGAGATGAATATATTTGAGCGAATTTGGAAGATACAAAAAGAACACCTTGAGGCTGTGAGGTGCATGGTTCATATGTGAGGTTGACGAAATAGAACCTTGTTTACCTATGCAGTGACTTAAATGTGAGACACCACAGAAATAATAACATCGTTGAGGACTCAAGAAATAAATTAGAAGTACCTAAAGAGATGTGCACAACCTCAAAACTCTCTCTTTCTGGCCACAAACACAGTTCTCGGTCGCTTTTTAAGCACGATTTTGAGAGTCTAACAGCTGTGACCTGCTATATGTGTAGCGGCAAATAGTAAATGTTTTTAATTCCGGCCATCATAAATTAGGAATCGCCTCGTTAAGCCCTAATAAATTTTCCGTTTTCTTTCAACCTTTCAGACTTCAGACGTCACCATAAATTATATATCAAAGCACTGCCCAGCATTTTTCGGTGGTGGCTGCCCATATGCCAAGCTTGCCCAAGAGAAAAAAGGCATCTGTGCCAAATGTCCTCTTTTCAACAATGGCTGCCCTTTCAAACAATGCAAGACCGTGGGTGAGCTTCAAGACATGATGGGTCAGATGCGTGACCAGTCCAAAGGCGAAGCTCAATGGATCGAGTTTTTGAAGGACGTCGTCTTTCTTAGTAAGGAAAAACACGTAGAGCACGGAACTGTCTCCCCTCCAAGCTTCTTCAAGGGTGGCTGTCCCTTTGCAAAAGACAATGCAGGAAAGGAGATTTTGAAACCTGCATACACTGTGGTAAGTAATTTCGTTTCAGAATGAAATTGTTAAGTGGAAACCATCGATAAAGAGCTTTCTAGCGTGTAGCAAAGGTGCGGGTATTTCTTTCCATTCCTTAGTTTTTAAAGCAATGCCACACAATTGTCACTGTCTAGAGTTTTTCCCACTTTTAAAGCAAAGCTCGAAACATAAATCATTCTACAGAATCTATTACCTGAAGTAAAGAAAAATGTGATTAGCTCACGGCTGATTTATTTGAGCTGTTGTGTACTGGTTCCTGGTGAATATTCTCTTTTCTAGTTGAACTTTATTTTCACTTGAACCTGCAGTATCCATATTCTTTGACTGTTGAAGAGATCGTCAAGAACTGCCCAGTTTTTGGCAAAGGTGTGTGCCCATATAAAGCTCTTATTGATGAAATGAAAGGAATCACCGGAAACTGCCCTAGTTTCAAAGAGGGATGTCCATTCAAGAATCTGACAACCATGGGTGAGTACGTAGGCAAACTGGCCGAAATGCGAGATAAGACAGCTACTCCTAAGGTTCGAGCCGCATTCGAGAAGTTGATGAAGAGGGTTCATGAGATCTCCAAGGAAGCTGAAAAGAAAGCAGGACCCTGGCCATTCCCTCTAGATACCTGCCCAATCTTTGCCCGTGATGCGCACGGAAAGCGTATCATGCCAAAATACAATTAGGTTTCCTCAGAGTGGAAGAAGGAGGATCTGACTGAGCTAACTGGTGTTTGAGTGGTTTTTTCACAAGTGACTTTTAATTCCATTTTGGTGTCTTGTTTGAGGGTACGTTTTTAAGTCAGTCAGTTTCCTCCCGATATTTTAACTTTTATATACAGGTTGTGGTGTTGGGATCTTTATGGGTTGGGTGAGAAGCCTCGGTACATGATGAGATGATGAGATAGGTATCAAATTATCTATGAAAAGCTCCCGCTCATTCAGCCGGGCTGAACGACCCCGTTCCTTAGTGTATTGTGTATTGAACTGCCTAAAAGGTAAAAGTAAGTGATGCTACTTTGTAGTATTTGTTATATGTGTTCCTTGCTACGAGATGTCTCGGTGTTGGGCTTTTTTTGAAGAGCTTTTTTTTTTACTTATTTGGCAATAAACAACTCCCCTCCCTGTTTTCAAAGTGTTTATCCTTTAACGAGACTAACGTAGGGATTTCCAGGTCATTCTTTGGTCATAATTGCATCTGATCTTGTCGTCAAGCGCAGCTTCAACACTGTAACAGTATTCAACCTTTTATCTAGGAATATAATAACAATAAAGCTCTTCTCTTTGGGGTTTTAAAATGATTGTCACTTTTAGTTTGTTGTGATTTAACCTCGACAACTTATTTCTGCATGGGTTTTTAAGGGAAAATTAACATGAAATTATATCCATATGTTTTTATGTGAGGGAAGCCACTCACTATCTCAGTTGCAATTAGGTTCGCATATATTATTGAATTGTGTCCTTTATCTAAAGATTACTGTCAACGAAATAGGGTCCCTTTCGGAAAAATCTTCCCACGTGCGCTACTTTTAAAGAAACCTTTAAAAGAGCTATGGCTCTCCAACACCGCCAAAGTTCAATTGATCAATTTCTATTCAAGCATACAAACATTAACTTATACCTTGCAATATTAATTGTAAACTTTCAACTTGTGATTCAAACATTTATATAAGCCTTTTGAAATCCAATTAGAACATTTAACCATGTGCTCGAAACACACAAATAGTCTGCTAAAACTTTCAATTAATCAGGTTTAACCACAGGTAGCCCAAGTTCTAGCTTTGAGATGATCATCTTACGAAATAGCAGTCATGGCGAAATTATAAGAGTTTCTATGGGAATATTTACGATCGCTCTAAGGAATTAAAAAATACGTCAAATTCTCACAAAAAATACTTCAGCTTACTTCCATAGTACGTTGCTTGTTATATGACCGCTTTCTACGTTGAAGGGAACTCATTTTAGCGAATTATCTATTTCGAGGTTCCCTACGTACATTAGGGACCTTTAGCAGTTAGGACGGCAACGCCCAGGAAGTCGTCGATTTAAAAATGACTATATATTTATAGTCGGAATTTCTCGAATGACAGGATGTGTTCACCATTTCTTACGGCGCCGCGAGTTAAACTCAGCATAACGTATGAGAGCGGCGTTGAGTCCCAAACAGAAACTTAAAGGATTTGCCGTCGGGGTTTCCTTTCGCGGATCACACAAATTTTGATGATTTCACGTTGTTATTTTGCAGAGGACGGCTAGGAAATGTACACAGTTTTAAAACGCTCGTGCTGAGCTATTGTTCTACTCATGAACTCTTTTGTTTTCTCACGTCTTCGTTGCCGTCGCCGTCGTGCTTTGCTTAAAGTCCCTATTATGTACGTGAAAAACCTCGAACAGAATAAAAAAAGGCGGGTCGACTTAAGCCATCTTTGAAGAGCCGCAGTAGGATCTAGTCTGAGTAAAGACTGCCTACTCCTTTCTCTTTGCAAAGTGAGACCTTGACCTTGAGACCTTTAAGCATTGTTATGCCCACACCAGGATATTGTCCTTGAATTTTACGGACAACCTCATCAGGGGAATCATCACGGATATCACTGTATGTACTTGCGAATAAGCCACGTGTGCCCAAATGGGTGTATTCTAATTCGTTCTTTGCCATTCAATACACGCAAATGCGTGTACTCATTCACACGAATGCGATCGCTCGGGGAATTTGCATTTCACTCGAATTAATGGTTTTATATGCGTTCCTGCGATGAAAGTGGTGCAAAGTTGATCATTCAAATAATTCTAGCTAGAAAAAGCGCTCTTCGTTTTAATTAGTACAGGTGGATTTCGTTCATGCAACATGTCTGAAAACTTAAGAATTAGCTTTGAAGTTCATTATGAAACACTATTTTTTAATAAAGAATTCCGTGCAAGGAGTCGGAGGGCCATTTGACAAAGACCGTTCTTCTAAAATCCACTTTTCTTGAGTAATGAGATGAATAAACCATTAACCGACTGGAGAAAAAGCCAGAAGTAATAGATAAAGCAAACTCATAGTATAAGTCATTAAAATTCTCAAAATAAATCACATCAATAGCATCACGTTTACGGGAAGAAACCACTAGGTACTGCTTCAATAGATATGTTCTCTCTTTTCGTAAGCGTCAATGCAGTTAGTATTATGAGAGTGAGTCTGCCAGTTGAGGTCTCTGATATTCTGTTTTCATAGAGACGCCGCGGGTATGTATAGGATGTTTTTCTTCCCTAAGCCGAAACTGCCGAGGAGGTATTATATAGAATTTCCTGCGTTTAGGACTGCAAGTATGAATTCGGTGTATTGGGGGAAAAATCTCGATTTGATCAAAGTAGGCGCGCAATCTGGAACCAGTTCATTTTCTCAATAGGCGCGCAAGATGTTGCTGGGTAATCTTGGCGACACAAGGTCATTTTCACTTGTTCACAACCTGGAACAATACCTGGAGCACAAACGCTTCGGATACTTAGAGCTCGTTGCTTTATTCCAAGGTGAGTTTTTTGCGTCGTATTGAATATATTGTACCACATTGATTTTTCTTATTGTTTTAATTCAAAAGTTATTCGGCTGTATTGGATTGTTTCCAAGAAAGCGGTACAAAACTCTATCCATCTATCTCTATTTATATCATTTGCAAACTGAATTTATCATCAGCGTCGTTATGATCATCATCTTCATCATCCTCATTTTCAACATCGTCATCGAGTGAAAGACAAAACCATAGTGCGGATCATGCGGACAATGCGAGCTCTTTCTCTTCAACAGTTGAGGTCTGGTTTTTATGAACACACCCATGGGGAAACACAAGCTCAGTGGAGAGTCTCCTGACGATTATAGAAAACTACAAAGTGAAGAGCGTCATAGGCCATGCAAGGCGTAAATCTGTTGAGTGCGCCACGCTTAGCGAAATGCAACAAGGACTCTCGACATGTTCTTCTGATCTCCCCTTTTATCTATCTATTACAATCACCCTTACACAAAATTAATTTCGCTCTTCTCTTTTACCACTCCGACTCTAAATCATTTAGATCAAAGTCTAATCTAACACTCTCTTTGATTCTCTCCGACTACTTACCCTCAAGGACACACTTTTTTCTTCCATAGGCAATAGTAGGCATGCTGGCCAACTGACCTTTAAAGATTAAAAAATTGTTATCAGAACACTTACCCATGGCCAAGCACTATTACAAGAATCTCACAAATGAACAACATACTTTATAGTACTGTTGTTTCATGATGAGTACGATATCAAGGATTCCCCTATGTATTGTCTGCCTGTGGTAGATAGTAGCGGAAAATTTTTCCAAGAAATAGCAGGGAGATAACCGTCTATTGACCTCTTTTGAGACATTTTTGCATCATAACTATTAACTAAACGGAAGTTGCGTGATAGGACACTAACGCATTCACGTTTAGGTTAAAAGTGAAATAAGAGACGCGATGGTGAATGTCGACGATAAACAATAAAACAACTATTTGACGACTGAGAGAAGAGTGCACCCCATAAGCTCGGTAAATTTGTGGTGCCGTGACCAGGATCAGGGTTATTGTGGAGACAACAACGTAGGAATTTAGAAGATTTGAACTGACCGCGCGGCCGTAGCGGTGGAAAACAATATTTAGCGATCATGGAAGAGGGAGAACAAGTAGCAGATGCTATGGAGCGTTCACAGAGAAACATTGACAAAAAGATCACAAAGCTGGAATACTACACGGAGCCAGTTGACGAGCTAATTGAAAGTAACGACTATTTGGAGATGGAAATTGCCGTAAAACCAGGGAAGCAGATCGGCGATAAAATTACGGTCTTGTTCCACAGTTGGAAGGCATTAAGTTGGACTCTGGAGTTTCGCCTCGAGAAGTTCGGTAATGGAAGAAGGACAAGAAGAACATCTTCGCTCGTTTTATACAGGAAAGGGACAGAATTTCCGAAGTGCTTTCGGCGAAACAAAGACAAAAGAAGGACGAAATCGAGAGGAAGAATGGAAGGCTCACCGGGGGTGGGAGGAGCGCGTGACACGAGAAAGACAACAATAAGAGAAGGCATTCTGGGAGGAGGAGTTTCAAACTGAGTTGCGCGTAGCGGAACAGAAGTTGGAGATTGAAGTGGCAGCAAAAGGCGCGCAGGCAAAAACTCCCTAAGTTAAAGACTACGCCTTTTGAGGGAAATCATCAGACTCGGTTCAATTCGAGAATTTGTTCGTCACGCAAGTTCACACTCGACCGATCTCAGACGAAGAGGAATTTGGCTGTTTGTTAGAGATGTTCGTTCCGAAGGTAAGAGAACAAATCTCCAACCTTAAGCCCGGGGTCCTGTGGGGTATAAGACAGCATGGGAAAGATTGCAAGGAGAACACCCATATGGACGAAATAGTAAATTTGACTCCAATGAAAGGGAACAGTTACGTAAAAGTGTGAGAATTCTATGAACAGTTAAGCAAAAAGTTTGACGCTTTGCATACCTTGGAAGAGGCTGACATGTTAAAAGGATTCGTAATGACGATGTTGAAGAAACTACCTCAAGTCAAACCCGACCTTGTGAGAGTTGACGATAAATGGTAGGAATAGGGCATGAAAGAATTGATTGAAAGTCAAAAGCAAAAATGGCTCAAAAGAAACAAGACGGACGACGCTCCTCCCGCTGACAGGGGGAACACACGGACAAGAGAAAGGCACTGGTATTCAAAAGGAAAGAGGGAGAACGTGCGTGAACCTAGAGCTCCTTCTTGTCTTTTCTGTCGAGGCGGGCACTGCGGGGAATCCTGCAATGTTTACAACACCTCAGAGAAAAGGTGCGGGCATGAGGGTCATGGGGCAAACCACTGTCGAAGTCGCCCATGTTTCAAGTGCAAGTTGGGATACCACACAAGCCTTTAGGACAAACCATCAGTAAATGGACCGACACAGGTTAATTAAGCCCTGGGTCAAAAATGATTTTCGCCTCCAGTGCCCCCCAGCAAGGTTCGCGGAATTCGCGTGGACTGCGCGAGTAACCATAGTTACTTGGAATCAAGATCGCGTAGTTCGTGAACGGAATCCGCCATTTTGAAGTGTCGGCTTTGCATTGGTTTTTCCCATCTTCGCTGGTGAATTCGACAATCTAGAGGAAGACATCAAAAGAAGGTAATAACATTTTCTTTGCTATCTTCATTTCCTCAAAAAATGGCATGATATCGGTATCTTAAAGCCAAAGAGAACCCTTTTGAACCTACGAAGACTTCTAAACACCGCTCTCAACATGTTCATTGACTTCACTGCAAATACAATGCAACATAAATTTATAATATAGCGCTCATTTCTAGAGCTCAATAGCGTTTTACAATGTTTGTAACTTTTGCATAGAAAAAAGTACTATGTTTTGTAACAAATACATAGAAAAAAGTTTCATTGTGGATATACGATTCAATTTTGAAATTAAATTTAGCTTGATAAATCCTCTATCACATCATGATGTGTAAACTTATGGTGTTTATCAAACTTTAGGCTTTTGAATGCTTTGGAAACAATTTCTCCAAGAAGTAGATGAATTTACGGACAAACGTAATCCCCCAAAGCAGTTGTTAGGTAAGTTTAATTGCTGACATGTAAGATGCAGATTGTCTTGTCATAAATTGTCCCTTGAAAAATAAGAGGAAAAAAGCTGTACTAATGTGTGTTAGTTTATTCCGAGGTCCATTACTGAATTGCTATAAATATATAATAATAATAATTTTAATTAATCACACAGAAAACCAGCCAGCCCTTGCAGATTCCAAAGGGAATCTACTTGATTAAAACCAGTTTTATTTACTGTTATCCCTATTTGTTTTCTTGAAGAGGTCCTTCCAGTTATTCCACACAACTAATTTATTACAAGCATGTTAATGGTGTTATTTATGAGGCATTTTTTTGGTTTTTAAATCATGTTATATCAGTTTTAATTATAGTCAACAGTTTGGTTTTTAAGTTTTGACCGGTAATAATTGCAACAATCATTGTCAATGATGGACTTGTAATTGATATATGTGTCTATTTGAATGTAAATATTCTACCCACTACACCAGTGGAGTATCTTTTAATTCAAATGCATCACAAAAGTTCTGATACATGCATATGATTCTGACCATAGCCTTCTCTCTTTGTTGATAAGACATGATTAATTACCAGTGCTTACTGTTGCCCCAAGTGGGGCACTGTTTTTTTTTTGTGATAAGAGCAAACACAAACTGGTATAAGATGTGTCATCTTCTCAGCCCTACTCATAAAAGATGTGCCATCTTAAGAGCAGGATAGGTTGCCCTTGTTACAAAGTCAGAAAGGAAAACTTTAAAATTGTATTTCTTGCTTTTTTTGTTGCTCTTCCAAGTCAATATTCTTGTTAGAAGGCTATGGTGGCCTAACTGGTTAAAACTCTGGTTTATAATTTTAAGTTTGATCTGCCAGTTGCTTGCCTAAATTCAATTTCATAGATCAATAATTGGCAGGAATTGGGAAATAAATCGGTACATGTATGTTATCTAGCAGCGATGTAAAATTATAGACATGAGTATGACCTATGAAGTAATTTGTACCTGATGGACCCTAGAGCACCTTATCTGTGCATTATTAAAAATGTCCCTCTAACATTCATTCACAATTCGTAAAGCAGAAGTACAAAATTAGTTTAGACCAAGAGCACACATAAACTTGCTAAAGACATGCACATACATAATTTGTAATTTTAACCTTGCAAAGCCCAATAAAAAGACTCCTGCCATGACATGGCTAGGGTCACTTTACCTGATTAGAGTGTTAATTATTACTTTCTTAAGCAGAGGTTTCATTAAGATTTTGAGGTGATGGGAAATGTACAAGGAAGCAGGCAAAATATGTTTTGATTCTGATTTATGTCAGTCACAACATGCAGGAAAAATTATGTTCCCAGCCAGTCAATTTGCCCAGTGTCAGGCCCGTGAAACCCCTGCTTAAGCTTATAGCATTCAGTGAGATATTATGAAAGCCAGTGTTGCCATAATGCCTGTTGTTGTTGGTCTTCTTACAGGGCTGGCATCCAAACATTCTTGAGCCATGGAAACCAAAAGTGGAATGTTTTGCTTAACACCTACTTTGAACAGAATTTTACCAAGGGAAAAAATATCACTGGCTTCATTAATTCTTTGCAGGAGGAAAGGAGCTGTCACATGCTTTTCCAAAATCGATGATGTAGCCATGTTTGTTACTCACAAGAAAGTTATTAGCCTTCAAATCACAGTGAAGAAAGCCTTGTGTGTGAATATGTGAAAGGGCTTCTGTCAAATCATGTGAAATAATTAACCAGTCATTTGTTATGAGTGAGCTTTGCACATTCTGTATTGTTGCACTGTTTTTCTGACAAGACAATAGTTTGCTTATTGTTACAGATGTATTGTCTTCCCCTTTAAACTCCATTATTAAGGAAATGGGCTGCTTTTGAAGCTGCACACCTATTATGGTTGGGATATTTTTATGTGCGAGTGCCTGCATAATGTGAGCCTCCTTCATTATCTCTGTGGTGTCCTGCATCAGAGACTGTTTTTCCACAATCTTTATATCAAATCGTGTGTACTGTCTCAGAAGGCATCGACCATAGGATCCTTCTCCCAGTATTATATTCTCTCCATTGGTTGGAAGAAGTTCAGTATGATTAATTAAGTTTACAGTGGATTATTTGGTACTTGCATTCCTTTTAAAAAACTGGAAAATGAAGGCAAATATATTATAGAGAGTGTGCTTAAATAAATGCTAGATTGCAACACAAGTAAAGGTGAAGATTGTTGATCTCATTGTTTGGCATGCAAATTACTGCAAAGTAGAAACATTACTCCTCCTCCAGATGGACTAGACATTAGCATTGGATTTTATTTTTTACTTGGTGTGCTCTCCCTCGACGCTGCCGTTTTTTCTCAATTACGTCTTTCTTTTTTTGGAGCTGAAGTTCCTTCACTTTTGTTTGAGCTTCAGCAAAGCTTATTTTAAATATTTTCTCAAAGTGGCCATTCACTTTTGAATAAATGTGTTTTACAGCAGTTTTAATGACTTTTTGCCTTGGTTTCACTTTACTTTGTGTCTTCACCCCACTTTCAATAAGGGCCTCTTTTAAAAGTTTTCGGGTTTTGAAAGTTTCTCCACTAGGGAAAAAAATAAGGGATGGCATAATAGTGCACTTGACAACCTCCACAATTTGACAGTGTGTGCTGTTTCTTCTGCGCTGTATTAAGAGCTTTCCAGTTTATCATTGAAAACGTGTCTTGGTACTGGGCCCAGGCTTTTGAGTTCATCTTTCGGAAAGAGCTGTAAATTGCTTTGGATTTCTTGACGTAGGTGGAACGTTCGACCGCAAAGACTTCCTGACTGTCACCCTCGAACGCTGCAAGATGGTTCTTCCACTTTTCACTAAGGTTAGTTTCAACCGAAGCACTTCCAACCTTACGAAAGCTCTCCTTTACAGCAACTCTTGCAAATCCACAATTAAAAATGACAGACATTTTCGTTTCACACGAATACACTTAGCTCGTTATCGAGTAGAAGAGTTGAAGAGTTTCAAGGAATCAGTGCGATAACTTTCAAGTTTTGCGCCAAAATTAATTCAGTCTCGTTGTATGATACTAATTGGGATAAAATTACAAACGTTCTTTATTCTTACCGCCCAAATTTGCAATTGTGTTTTATTAGAACTGTCAAAGGCGATCTAACCCTGGATTTACAGAGATGCAATCGACCTCAGAAAACGAGAAAAAGAAATAAATATCATCAAAAGTGTACAAAGTTTGCCTGTATTACTTCTGAGATTGCTCCAATTAGTATTTGGTAGTCTATCAGCCGTTAAATTATTGCTTCTGAACACTCGCGTGACTCGCGTGTCAAAATGGCGGACACTAAGTTGAATTACGTGACTGCGAGTTTTCAAAATTCCCACCTCTTAAACAGTTTTAATTTGTCTTTTTTCCAAATAAATAGGAACCTGTGGGATTACTTTCGTTGATAGCGGTTGGAACCAGGTAAAGGCTAAGATGTTTTCGGGCGAAAACCATGATAGAGGAAGCAGCTTCGCAGAGACAAAACTTGATTTAATCTGCCTAGCACATCTCTCTTTTTTTTGGCAGCCATTCCAAGTGGGAAAACAATGAGAAACGTCTCAGATATTCATAGCGATAACTGCATTTTGATTTGCCTTGTGTTTAGTGGTGGGAAGAAGAAGAAGAAAGCAACCGACGAATTTGGCGCCTAAATTAACTGTTTTTGGCTGTTGAGAGTATCATATTACGCTGCCACAATTCAGTCCGAGAGAGATGGCAGTGATACACATTTCTGCCAAGTATGAGAAAAATCTCTCGCAAAATAGCTAAGTTATTCTAAATTTTGTGAAAATATGGGTTAAAGACAGGGTGACCCAGGCCTTAATTAACCTGAGGAGTTACAGCATGGTGTTCTCCTCATACACCCCTGACTCTGAAGAAAAATCCTTGCCTGCCATCATTCTGCTGAGGGTTCAAGACGTAACATTATGGGCATATCTGGACATAGGCTCTGATAGGAGTTTTTATATCCAAAGACGCAATTAAGAAGTTGACTCTGAAGCCTTCACGCCATGAAACGCGCCAAATCGTTGCCTTAAACGACGTTCGAAAACATTTCATGCCCATATTCAAAGTTAGACTTCATTCCCTGGACGACACGACAAGTGAGAAGATAGAAATCACTGCGAGTGAGCTGGCGGATTTCACAACCGTAAGGAGGCCGATTATTGGGGAGTTGAAATCAAGGTACGAACACGCCCGAGACAAGCTATTCAAACGAAGAATTAAGAGTACTCAATACACGTGATACTGGGTGATCACAACTACTGCAAGATATGAACCATGCAAACATTCAAGGGACGCTCGGAAGATCCCATCGTGGAAGGAACGACTTTCGGATGGGTAGTACATGGTGGAGCAGAGTACGCTGACAAAAAGTGTATGTTTATCAGTATATACCGACTGCAAGAAATTACGCCGTTAGTTACTGGCGTAAAATCTTACATATATTCATCACCGACTGCAAGAAATTACGCCGTAAGTTACTATCTTTAAAAATGACTCCGTCTTCAACACTTTTGTCGTTAATGTACGTATGAAGTTTTAAGCCTAGTAAAGGCGTAAATCGCTATCCCTTGTCAGCTTTTGTGCGGCCAATTTTCCGGATTAAATCTTTTGGTCACCCGAAGTATTTGTTCTACACTAGAGGAGGGGTACAGGGGGGCGAGCGCCCGGAAAAACAGGGGACTGGAGACAGCAGAAAGCTTATTCTCGTGGCGGCACTAAGAAATGAGTTCTGTTCTTTTGTTTAATAAAGACGGTTTCTTAGCTCTAACTAAATAAAGTTTTTCTGTGAGGCACAAGTGGCACCGTTTGCTTTTGTTGCTGTAGTGCCGCCACGAGAATAAGTTTTACTCAGCAAATTTCACAAGCCGCCAACAATAGCTCTATAGAATCTTTATTTCACACGTAGATCAGATCATCACACTAGTAAATTAATTAGCTACTCATCTAATTTGTATATAAGGAGGTATGTTCTTCATTGAATAAAGTTCTGTCTGACGAGCGCTTAGGCGTGAAACTTAGAGTAACAGAGAATCAATGCGTCCTCTTTGATTCTTTCACTTATATATATATATATATATATATATATATATATATATGCATGCTCACTAGTTTTTCTAGTTTGAGCACTCTGACATGGCTTAGATGATCTCACATGTGTGAGATCACTTGGGGTGGCTGTAAAACGGAAAAATCAAAACACAGACTTCCTATATATATATATATATATATATATATATAAACAGTTATTTTTTTTGTACACAGCAGAAACTGATGGTGAAGAACAGTTTTGAGTGTATTTAATTTTCTTTTGCCTGAAAGGATTTAACATATTACATTAATAAATCAGTTGCCACAGTCAAGGAAAAATCAGAAAAAAAACATATTTCTTCAAGGTCAGAGATGACTGTGTCAACGAATTGCATGTCATGTCATAGAAATTCAAGATTCTATTAGGAAGTCTATTAAAAGTCGAGACATTTTACTCTTTCTTAAGCCATCAAGTTTCTGAAAATGTTTAATTAAATAAATACTGTTTAATTAAATAAATACTGTTTAATTAAATAAATACTGTTTAATTAAATAAATACTGTTTAATTAAATAAATACTGTTTAATTAAATAAATACTGTTTAATTAAATAAATACTGTTTAATTAAATAAATACTGTTTAATTAAATAAATACTGTTTAATTAAATAAATACTGTTTAATTAAATAAATACTGTTTAATTAAATAAATACTGTTTAATTAAATAAATACTGTTTAATTAAATAAATACTGTTTCAAAGATAGGATAGTCAGATATCTTAGCTTCTATTATTTGCCATGAAAAAAATTGCAAAACCAAACATTGCTCAAAGTTTAATATTATTTCACTTTCACTGTATATGCAGGCCCAGGGAGGAAGCTAAAAAAAAACAAAGAGAGGTACAAAAGGTAAGTAAAGTGGAATAAACAAAGCTTAGGTAAAGTTCAAGTCAGTGTGATTATTATTAACACTATGCATATACACATCATCCTGGCTAATTTGAAACTCATCTATCTAGCCTTAGAGTTACAAAGAATGAACCCACATGTCATTGACTGCTATGTTAAGCTGAGTCAAATCTTCATAGAACTTGCCTATGATCTGCATTCAAAAATTTGTATGATATAAATTCCAGGTCTCAAACAAGGGAAACTGTCAGTCAACAAGCAACAGCAGTTGCAGATAGTTGCTGCACAGTGTGAACAAGTGAGGGCACTTGTAGTTGATGAGGAAGAAGACCTCCCTCCCATACCAGAACCTAGTGTAGCTGTTATTGACACTGAATCCAGCATGAAAAGTGACACTATCCATGGAGGCTATCACAGCATGTGTGAAGGGAAAGGCAAAGACTAAGGGATGAAGTAGGGTCCCTCAAGAAAAAAATAAGCAGAATATGTTGGTTAGTTGAGCTAACAACTATATATACATATACATATATATATATATATATATATATATATATATATATATGTATGTATATACAGCATACAACAAAACCTTGCTTATAAGCCTTTCATGTATACAAGTCTGTGACAGGTTTTGACTATGCTTAACAACAGGAGAACTTATATCGAGGGTTTACAAGCATCAAAAAAGAGTGTTCAGAAAGAGCAGTTGTGAAGACTTGCATTAACACTATCCAAGTATATCTTTATCTATTGACGTGTTTGGACATTGATGCATCAAAATAAATCAAGAGTTATATTAATTAACCTTTACACCCTAACATTATCATGCATATTCTCCATACTAATCGTAATACATTTCCTAAGGTGCTGACAAGGAGAATTTGTTTGCCAATCTAAAGGTTCCTTCCCTGGTGTATGACCATTTCCTTTATTCTCATGACCTTAATGTGTGATTCAGGAACGATATTGTAGGGAGAAATTAGATACTATTCATTCTTAGGATTTAAAGGGTTAATTGACATATATTATTTGCTGTTAAGATGACCCTGATTCTAAGAATATTAATGATATTAATTACCAAATAGAAAAGCCTTGACTGTGCTCTGTTCTGTTGTAAAGCACGCAGGAAGCGGCTAGAGCACGAAAGAAATGTAGGGGGAAACACGAGACGTAGTCGAGTGTTTCTCCCCACTTCTTGAGTGCTCTAGCCGCTTCCTGCGTGCTTTACAACAGAACAGAGCACAGTCAAGGCTTCTCTATTTGTTTTATAATAAAGAATCCATTAAATTCCCCGAGCATTACTTTCAATTTTCAAAACAAACTTTATTTCCAAAGCGAACAACAGTGTCGTCAGCATGCTCTATACTCTCATAAAGCACGCTAAAATAAGCCAATCAGAATCCCTGTTAGAGTGATTCAAATAATCTGATTGGTTGTACAAGACTAAAGCTGTCAAAAGTGTCAAACCATCAAAGTTAAAAAACCATCAAAGTTCACCTTCTGCGATAGTTTACAAACTAAAATAGTTCGGTAGGTCGAATTTAACACTTTTGCCTGAAGTTTTTAAGTCTCTAATACAGAATCTTGAAGTGAAATGTTCAGTGAACTTCAGCCGAATTATGGCTCATAAAAACACGCGAGTTTTTTCATATGACAAGGTAGAAAACAAACTGTTCAAGGCGAGTGTTTTTTGAATGAACGACAGCTGAATTCACCGGAACATGAAGATCGCTCGGGATGACAGCGTCGCAAAACTCGGCTGCGATGAAAGATGTGACTTTCCACTCAACGCATCGGAAAGGATATCAGAGCAAGCTCTTATTTTTTCACTCGAAGGGCGGCCGATGTAGTTTCTGAGGCTTGCTGTGATGACCGGAGATCGCCATGATGAGCGAGCCGCGATGGACTTCAGCATGATCATATTCGCTCAGACACCGTCATGATTAGAATGAATTTTAACAGTTATGCCAGTTTGGTTATATTTTTCATCATTTCTGTTTTGTTCTGTTTTGTTTTCGAACACTGAACTTTATATACTATATGAGTGTTAGCTGTGTTTGATTTTTATTTCCGTACGTAAGCTTGCAATCTAACTGAGCGTGAATCAATCTTTAAAACCTCGAATGTCTATTTTGTTTTTCCTTTGAGGATTTTCGTATCTGCTCACGTTTTAATAACGTAAATTACGGCGCCTGGTATGTTTACAAACCTTTGTTTGATTCTTCTGTTGCTACTTGTCGGCTCGCTTCAGTTCCGAAATTTCACTTTCAATTATCGGAAAAAAGCTAAAAAGAAGTCCCGGTGCATCTGTGATGTTTGCCATCAAATTTTCTATCCATCATTTGCATCATGTAGTCATGTTAACCCTTTAACTCCCAAGATCTGATTGTTAATTCTCCTCTCTATAGGGCGTGAAATCAATTTTTTTCTGATAGCCATTTGGCTCCTAAATTTTTCAAAGACAAACAGAACTTTTTTTACGCTGTCAGCATTTAGATAGACCCTCCAAAATTAAGTTCACCAAAATCCAAGATGGTGTCTAGTCATCGATCGAGATGCATGTACTGCGTTTTGGAAACAAACTTAACGAGGAAGTTTGCCGCGGATTTATCTTTGCAAATCTTTTTAATTTACTATGTCTCTAGGTAAGGTCATAATGAAGTATTCTAGTTGCCAGTTTGGTGACTAATTTTCAGGATTTGGTCGCCAAAGTGAAAAATTTAGTCACATTGGCGTCTGTATTAGGCGCAATTTCACGCCCTGCAGTCTAGCTGCTACACATTTTCTTTACTCTAAAAATTCTGTAAAAGCTTTGAAGTATAACAGAGTCAGAATCCGCCGGATAAAACTGACTCAACCGCAATGCATCCATCACCTTCTAATGACTACCTAGAACTCGCTTTGAAATCGAACACTTCGAATTTATACTGGAAAATACAGATTCAGTTTAATGTCTTGAGGTTTGCTGCTCGTAAGGTCCATTTTGTTTGGCACACTGTATATGCAAGGCTTACTACTCGCTGAATATCATAATAAAGGCGACAAAAGATCGAAGATATTTAATGCAGTTCTAAGGTCATCTCATGGTCGATGGAGACAATCACATAACAAATTTTATTGGTTTTTCAAAACGTCCGTTGTTGCGTTATCTGAAATTCTAGAGGATTTAGAAAATAAACCAGAAAAGAGTATGATGCAAATGCTTTGTTAAATACTCTGTTCATTTGTTCAGCTCCCTTTTGAGATTCAAAACTCCTTGACAGTGCCTACCGGCCGAATTGGGGGACGTCGGCGTATCTGAAAGTTGTTTACTTTGTATCCTTATAAAACCTTTGTTGAAACTTCCGAGGTTTAACCAAATCAAATGTCAATGGCCGACTATGCTATTTTTGTCAAACAAGGTCAAGTTAAACACATTTTTTAAAATTTTTAATGGGAAAATTAACTTCGCCTTGTAATAGAGCCATCTCTACGGCACTAAGGTATTTTGGTCGTTCATTGTCGAGTAAAATTTATTTTTTGCAGCTATCCGTGAGCCAGATCTGTGCTTCAGTGCAGCTCCTCTTCAGGCCCTGTTGAGAAGCCCGCCAAAATCGACAACCCATCCGTTACTCCGTAGATGGGCAAGGAATTGTTACACCGATTCAGACTCTACAACACGCGTGATTTCAACATCCGATACGCAATTGAGCAGTGATCCTTTGACTTAATAACAATATTGGCAGGTATCACGTAACAGCCAAGCTGCGGTCAGTGATGAGAACTATAATGTCAAGTTGTCAAACCTTCTTTAGTTTTCCAATATTTCTCAGTGTTATCTAATGTCAATGGTACAAAGTTATATTACCAAGTTGTCAAACCCAAAAGCATCAAGTTAGCAAAAAGAAAACTTAACTGAACTTTAAGTGCCAATGGCACAAAAGTTTTTGCATTTTCCAGTCGATAGCTGTATTTGAAATTAAAAATAGTCGCCCTTTGCGCCTAACGAGTTCTCTTCGACCATTTTTTTGTGCATTGAAAGTACGATTTGGCGGCTTAAAAGTGTCTCAATTAAGCGCGCGCCCAATACGATCATGTTACATAGCTGTGACTTAGAAAACTGTCGGCAATTATGGTGGTGAAAGGAGAAATCTACCAGAAGAAGGGACGAACGTGTTGCGTGGCCGAAGCGCCAAATGATGTTAGCTACAAGAGTAATACACATAAACCGGGTATTTCTATACCTTACTTTCGAAAGGATGAAGCTGCATAACCAAAATGGACGCGTTTCGATCGTCGACATCGAGGAGATTTTATTCTTCAATGTCGTTAGCCTTGTTCTCCGCACCGGCTTCGAAGACGTCTGTTACGAACACATACTACTAGTCAAATCAAGGGAAGATAACCAATGAATTCAGCTAAAAAAAGATGCTGATTGAGGGGCCTGTTCCCACACCGTGCACGATTGTTCAACATTCTTTTCGGCTGACATTCCGCAAGGGAAGAATGGTGAGCTCCTTATTGTTGTCTATTTCACGCGCTTAAAGTGTACTTATACCTCTTGTCTTTCCACATGACTACATTTGCGCTTTTCTTATCGTATCGTTTGAAAATCCTACCAATTGTAGTTTCCATCGTATTTTAACAACAGTCTTACATCATTTGTAATGAATTTCAAGCCCTTTCCTGGGCTGACCGATATCCTGTTGAGTGAACAGTGCGAAACCTCATGCGGATACTGGCATAAGCACAAGTTCGAAGGGGTCGTGTATTCTCCTAACCTAGGTTTCCGGAACTCCATTCCACGAGCCATCAATTCCCCCCCTACCATCAAGAAACTAAAAGTAGCAACAGTAGCAATGTCATTATGATAACAGCATTGCAACGAGATAATTGAGGAGGAATTTTATTAAATTAGATGGAAGCGAATCCGAGTGCCGTGCGAAATTCGATGCTTACGAAATATTCATTTTAATACTGATGTCAGTTATTTCCTTTGAGCGGAATGGATAATATAGTGATGCTGCACTTAAACTTAAGAATTTTTTCTCTTTTAAAATCCCTATTTGAGATTAAGTTGAATCAGATGGCTATAAACTCACTCGTTTTCCTTTCGGTTTGACCGGCTCGACGATCGTGACGATAGCCTCTGCCTTTGCAATCTTTGAGGAAAGGGGCAACTTGCAGTGAAACTGCTTGATGACTTCTCGGTAAAAATTCATCGTGCCTCGTGATAAAGCTGATTCTTTCGTCAAAAGTTAGCTGTTGGTTTACCGAGGGAATTTCTCTACAGCAACCAATCTCTAGAGCACTGACCGAGAGGAACCTTCGTCGCACATAGTGCGAAGGAATAAAATGATATGGCAACAGAACCGAACACAGCTACGCATTCTCCGTATAGAATTCACCATAGAAAACAAAACACAAACGCAGAAAAATAAACATTCAGTAACGGGAAGTTTGATTGAAAAATTTCCGGTTTAGACGTTTCTAACTTCCCGCGTACACATTCACCCTCGTCGTGTGTCAAGGTGAATATGTACGCGGGCAGCTAGAAAAGTCTAAGCTGGAAAATTTTTAAGCAAATTGCGGCGTAGCGTCCGTTTCACGGTGAAGATTGAGTTTGTAGTGAATTGAAATGAAACTAAAGTATATGTGCTTGGATTTTTCGTTGGATTTGTGGCCGCCCAGTCATCAGTTTTGAGCTTAGATTTTTTGCTTCTCGTTCGGAAATGGAGTGTGCAGCCTTGAGCCTCCTATGTGCGTAGTAAACCCAGAAATGAATAACCAAAGTGGGTTCTTTTCAACATAGTAAGCGATCAGATAACAACTAATGTACTGTGGAAGTAAGGTAAGGTATTTTTATTGAAAATTTGACCTCATTTTTTTATTCCTAAGAGCGGTTGTAAATATTCCTATACAAACTCATACAATTTCGCCATGACTCTTATTTCACAAGATGATCATCTCACGGCTGGAGCTTGGGCCTATTTTGCTTTAAGTATACAGATGAGCGTGGAATTGGTGGATATGTTGTTCGTGACTTCTTGTGTTGTTTTGAAGAGTAATTTTTATTCGTTCTGACCTTTGATGGTCTTAAAAGACTGAAATTAGCGGGTTTACAGGAAGCAAAGATACCGCAAGGTCAACTTCAACACTTTTCGCTTTAAATTAAAATGAGAAAATCAGCTTCGCCTTGGAATAGAGCCATCTCTACGGCACTGAAGTATTTTGGCCGCACAATGGACCACGCATGATTGCCAAATCTCTATGACATCTGATAGGCCAATGAGCAGTGACCCTTTAAATAAAAATATTGGCGGATATCACGTAACAGCCAGTTGTGGTCAGTGATGTAAATTATAATGCCAAGTTTTCAAACCGCACTTGTAGAACCTTCTTTGGTCTTCCAATGTGCTCAATGTTATCCAATGTCAGTGATGCATAGTTATATCACCAGGTTTTAATACCGAAAAGTAAGAAGAGAAACGTAACACGTCAGCAAAAAGAGAACTTAACCAAGCTTAACTAAAGTTATGCTTGGTTGAAGACTTTTAACTATTTAGTTTTTCCAGTATACAAGTGAGCCTTAGACCTTAGACCACGCATGATTGCCAAATCTCTATGACATCTGATGCAACATCTGATAGGCCAATGAGCAGTGACCCTTTAAATAAAAATATTGGCGGATATCACGTAACAGCCAGTTGTGGTCAGTGATGTAAATTATAATGCCAAGTTTTCAAACCGCACTTGTAGAACCTTCTTTGGTCTTCCAATGTGCTCAATGTTATCCAATGTCAGTGATGAATAGTTATATCACCAGGTTTTAAAACCGAAAAGTTAGAAGAGAAACGTAACACGTCAGCAAAAAGAGAACTTAACCAAGCTTAACTAAAGTTATGCTTGGTTGAAGACTTTTAACTATTTAGTTTTTCCAGTATACAAGTGAGCCTGGAATTGGTTAATATGTTGTTCGTGACTTCTTGTGTTGTTTTGAAAATAACTTTAATTCATTCTGACCTTTGATGGTCTGAGATATGCAACACATGTTATATTCTGGGATACCTAAGACTTTCCAAAGAGCTTTCGGGATCTGGAATCTTAAAGACTGAAGTCAGCAGGTTTAAAGAAAGCAAAGATATCGCTTTTGGCCTGTTGTGTTCCTGCCGCGTACAACATCTACTCAAGGTTGCAATTATTTATTTAATCTATCGCTCTTATGTAATACAGGCACAGCGTATTTAGGAGATGAAATCACTATAGTTGATCGTTTAAGTTTTTCATTTGAATGAATAAACTGCCTGTTGATTCGTAACTTGTCGCGTTGGTTATGTTCCAGCCGCGTACAACATCTACTCAAGGTTGCAACATTGTACGTGTTTCGTAGTAAACAGGATTTGCCTAAGGGAGTCTATATTGTAGTGATTGCGCCAAAAAGGACAAACCAAAAAAAAAGAAAGACTCTTGGTAATTGAGATAATTATAGATAACTCTATTGGGATTGAATTTATGACCGCATGACCACCAATGCTTGTCTTCATATAGCTACAGTTTTGAACCTTTTATAAACGTTAAACGTTAAACGTCCATTGAGAACTTTATTAGCAATATATCACAGCCAATTATGTCAAATGTTTCGTCGTTTCTAACATCATCATTATCGAGGGACAATGACACACTGCTTCTTTGGTGTCTAATTACCACATATGGAAAGGGCCTTTGAGGTATTTCGTTTCGTATGCGGTTATTTAAAATCTTCCCGACTTGCGAATTCAGCGCATTTCGCGGTTTCGGGAAAAAAAATGATGCGAAGATCAGGAATGCGAGATCAGGTGATGCGGAAAAGGCAGAGTTTTTCCTGTGCCGTTCAAAGGTGTATTAAAATGTCTTTCCCAAACTTATTTTAAGCTTATTTTTTAGCTTGTAATGGCAAAGCTGAATCGCGACGCATTGAAAAGTTCTTACTGAATTAGATCGATAGGCTGGTGGTGTCTTTTATGATAGTCGACAATTACATATCTATTCTTATGATGAGTCAAGCATTTGGTTTCTCATAAAAAGAGTTTAAAATGACCAGATTTGGACGGTCCTTCTATTGATACGAATAATCAGAAACTTTGATGACAAATTTACAGGTAAGGTATTCTCACTTTTTTTGAACTGAATGATGCACTGCACCCTGTGTTGGGAAAACCGGTTTGATCGAGAATAACCTGATTTGATGCGTCAATCATCCATTGTTATTTGCCTCGCTTTTGCTTTTTAATTGATACACCCAAGCCCAGCATAATCAGTTGAGCAAGTCAGTAACAGTGTGAACTACTACAGCTTACGAGTCTTTGAATTCTTTTTGCAAGAAAGTCTTCCTGCGAGCTCTACATGGCTTCATCTAAGCTAGTAAGTGACTCAGTCCTGAAGTTAAACCAAGGGGTTCGATTAAATACTGTCTCAAGTATTTTTATTGAGGAGCTAAGGCTATAGCATTTGAAGTTCAATCTTTGTGACTCTCCCTAAATACTGTCTTTTCTAATTAGAATATTGTAGTTTTTGAAACTCTTTTATCCTGAGGAAATATAACCAGTGCATGTCACTTCTGATGCTAAGTATCCTAAAAGTGAGTGACGAATGATGATGTTATTATTACTGTCGTCCATTGCATGGTTTTCGTAGGATAGAAAAAAAAGCAGTAATCACATTGAGAATGAGCTCTTTAGACCACTAATAAAAGCGAAAAAGAGAAAGCTAAGTTCATGAAAGCAATGTTTTCTCCCCGTTATTGAATCAAATTTTATCTCAAATGATGGAGTGCGAAATGAGGAAAACCTAAACTATTCCGTTCCCTCGCATGACTTCAAGAAACAGTAGATTGAAGTGTCGTTCTTGTTCTTGATTACATTAGAACTATCAGAAGTAGAATGTAAGATATGCCTCAAGTTAAGAAAATGATAGAGTTGTTCAAATTGTAGCCATAGAACGTTGCAAGCCCACAGTTTCTGTCTGGCAAGACGTTATCTTTATCACAAAAAATAATATCTTGATTTGTCGCCAGTTTTGTTTTTCGTCTCGCTCAGTCATTCGCATAAAAGGAATATTGTTATTTAATCTATCGCTCTTATGTAACACAGGCACAGCGTATTTAGGAGATGAAATCACTATAGTTGATCGTTTAAGTTTTTCATTTGAATGAATAAACTGCCTGTTGATTCGTAACTTGTCGCGTTAGTTATGTTCCAGCCGCGTATAACATCTACTCAAGGTTGCAACATTGTACGTGTTTCGTAGTAAGCAGGATTTGCCAAAGGGAGTTTATATTGAAATGATTGCGCCAAAAAGGACAAGCGAAAAAAAAGCAACGAAGAAAGACTCAGGTTAATTGAGATAATGACTCTATTGGATTGAGTAGTAAAGAATTTGAATTTGTGATCGCATGACCACCTATGCTTGTCTGCGTGTAGCTACAGTTTTGAACCTTACACGAAAATTAGCGCCCATCGAGAGCTTTAGTAGCAATATATCACAGCCAATTATGTCAAATGTTTCGTCGTTTCTATTATTATCATTATGGAGGGACGATGGCACACTGTTTCTTTGTTGTCTAAATGTCACATATAGGGACAGCGAGATCAGGTGATGCGGAAAAGGCAGATTTTTTCCTTTGTAGTTCAAAGGTGTATTTAAATGTCTTTCCCAAACTTATTTTAACGACAAAGCTGAATCGCGACGCATTGAAAAGTTCTTTCTGAATTAGATCGATAAGCTGGTGGTGCCTTTTATGATGGTCGACAAATATATATCTATTCTTATGATGAGTCAATCATTTGGATTGTCAAAAAAGAGTTTTACATAACCAAAATTTGGACGGTCCTTTTATTGGAAAGAATAATCAGAAACTTTGATAACAAATTTACAGGCGTTGTAAAAAAATTGCTCAGGCATTATCACGTTTTTTGAACTGAATGATGCATTGCGCCCTGTGTGGGAAAACCTGTTTGATCCAGAATAACCTGTTTTGATGCGTTAATTATCCATTGTTATTTGCCTCGATTTTACTTTTGAATTGATACACTCAACCCCAGCATAATTAGTTGAGCAAGTCAGTAACAGTGCGAACTACTACAGCTTACGTGACTTTGAATTCTTTTGCAAGAAAGTCTTTCTGCAAGAAATTTAAAGCTCTATATGACTCAGTCCTGAGTTCAGCCGAGGGGCTCGATCAGATACTATCGCAAATTTTTTTGTTAAGGATCTAGAGCTATAGCGTTTGAGGTTCAATCTGTGTGACACTCCCTAAATACTATCTTTTCTAATTAGAATATTGCATTTTTCGAAACACTTTTATCCTGGGGAAATATTACCAGTGCTTGTCACTTCTGATGCTAAATATCCTAAAAGGGAGTGACAAATGATGATGTTATTATTACTGTCATCCATTGCATGGTCTTTGTAGGATAGAAAAAAAGTAGTAATCACATTGAGAATGAGCTCTTTGGATGACTTACAAAAGCGAAAAAAAGCTAAGTTCATGAAAGCAATGTTTTCTCCCCTTTAATGAATTAAATTTTATCTCAAACGATGGAGTGCAAAATGAGGAAAACTTAAACTATTCCGTTCTCTCGCAAGGCCTTAAGAAATAGTAGATTGTATTGTCGTGCTTCTTCTTGATTTTATTCGATGTAGAAATCAAGTTACTAGTATTGTATTGGCTTGACAATCCACTTTTCGTTTTCGTCTCTTCAAATCAACGCTGTTGACGCCATGGTTGGTCTTTGCAACCTGTTTGAGTGGCATCGCGGCCCACATAACCTTAAAAAATTAAATAAGAACTTTCCTTTGCATACCTTTAACTATCAAAAACATATATACAGGGGAACTAGCTAGAAGACAAAGGCACAGGCCTCATTGGAATCCATTGATTTTCCAGAAGTAACCTAGTACATATGAAGTTAATTTAGTTCATAATTTCCGCTATTAAACCATAAAGCAAACAAACAGAAGATACGCCCCAAGTTAAGAAAATGATAAGGTCGTTCAAATTGTGGCCATAGAACGTTGCAAGCCCACAGTTTCTATCTAGCAAGACGTTGTCTTTATGACAATGAACAATATCTCGATGTGTCGCCAGTTTCGTCCTTCGTCTTGCTCAGTCATAAGCCCAAAAGGAATCATGGTTATGTAATCTATTGCTCTTATGCAATACAGACACAACGTATTTATAAGATGAAATTACTATAGTTGATCGTTTTAGTTTTTCATTTTAATGAATAAACCGCCTGTTGAAAAAAACTGAGCTTAATCAGTTAAACTCAGAACTTTCTATTTCGAGCGATTAAAGTAGTATTTGAGCAACACACTCCGCCTTAAAATTTTAATTGTAGTGGGAGCTGATCGAAAAGTCCAAGAAAAATCTATACTCTACAGTCACAAGATGCCAACCCAGTCAGCCATGTGGAAATGAATGTACTTGAGCGAATTTGGAAAGTCCACAACAAAAAAACCTTTTTACCTATGCAGTAACTTAAATGTGAGACACCACAGAAATATTGAAATCGTTGAGGACTCAAGAAATAGATTAGGAGACACTAAATGGTGTGCACAACTTCAAAACTGTCTCTTTCGGGCCACAAACGCAGTTCTCGGTCGCTTTGCAAGCATGACTTTGTAAGTCAGTTTGAGTCAATCGTATTCTCGCTAACCTCACAACTATATTGTTCTAGCAGCTATTATGTGCTAAATGTATGGCCCCAAATGGTAAATGTTTTGGATTCCGGCCGTCATAAATAAGGAAACGCCTCGTTGAGCCTTGGTTTTCCGTTTTTCTTTCAACCTTTTAGAAGTCAGACGTCACCGTAGATTACATATCGAAGCACTGCCCAGCATTTCGCGGTGGTGGCTGCCCATATGCCAAGCTTGCCCAAGAAAAGAAAGGCGTCTGTGCCAAATGTCCTCCTTTCAACAATGGTTGCCCTTTCAAACAATGCAAGACCGTGGGTGAGCTTCAAGACATGATGGGTCAGATGCGTGACCAGTCCAAAGGCGAAGCTCAATGGATCGAGTTTTTGAAGGATGTCGTCTTTCTTAGTAAGGAAAAACAAGTAGAGCACGGAACTCAAAGCCTCTTCAAGGGTGGCTGCCCCTTTGCCAAAGACACTGCAGGAAAGGAGATTTTGAAACCTGCATACATTGAAGTGAGTAATTTCGGTTTCATAATGAAAATATTAAATGGAAACCATCGATAAAGAGCTTTCTAACGTATTGCTTTGGTGCGGGAATTTCTTTTCGTTCCCTAGTTTTTTTTTAAGCAATGCCAAACAATTGTCACTGTATAGTGTTTTTTCCACTTTCATGGCAAATCTCGAAACACGAATCATTCTACAGAATCTATAACCTGAAATAAAGAAAATTGTGACTAGCTCACGGCTGATTTATTTGAGCTGTTGTGTACCGGTTCCCAGTGAATATTCTTGTTTCTAGTTCAACTTTATATCCGCTTGAACCTGCAGTGTCCATATTCTTTGACGGTTGAAGAGCTCGTCAAGAAGTGCCCAGTTGATTTACTTGAGCTGTTATGTACCGACTCCTAGTCAATATTCTTGCTTTTAGTTCAACTTTATTTTCCCTTTTAACCTGCAGTGTTCCTATTCTTTGACGGTTGAAGAGATCATCAAGAAGTGTCCAGTTTTTGGTAAAGGTGTGTGCCCATATACAGGTCTTGTTGATGAAATGAAAGGAATCGCCGAAAACTGCCCTGGTTTCAAAGACGGATGTCCCTTCAAGAAACTGACAACCATGGGTGAGTACGCGGGCAAACTGGCCGAAATGCGAGATAAGACTACCACTCCAAAGGGTCGGGCTGCATTCGAGAAGTTGATAAAGAGGGTTCATGAGATCTCCAAGGAGGCTGGACCTTCGCCATTCCCTCCAGATACCTGCCCAGTCTTTACCCGTGATGCACATGGAAAGCGCATCATGCCAAAATACAATTAGGCTTCCTCACAGTGGAAGAAGAAGGATCTGACTGAGCCAACTAGCGTATAAGTAGATTTTTTTCAGAAGTGACTTTTAGTTCCATTTCGGTGTCTTGTTTAAGGGTAGCTTCAGTCAGTTTCCTCCCGATGTTTTACCTTTTAGATATAGGTTTTGGTGTTGGGATCTTAATTGGTTGGGAAAGAAGCCTAGCTCGGTACATGATGAGATGATGAGATAGGTATCAAATTATCTATGGAGAGTTCCCGCTCATTCAGCCGGGCTGTAACGACCCGTTCCTTCGTGTAGTGTGTATGGAATTGCCTGAGTAAGTGATGCTACTTTGTAGTATTTTGTTATATGTGTTCCTCGCTACTAGATGTTTCGGTGTTGGGCTTTTTTTGAAGAGAGTTTTTTTACTTATTTGGCAATAAACAACTCCCCTCCCGGTTTTCAAAGAATTTATCCTATAACGAGACTAACGTAGGAATTTTTTAGGCCATTCTTTGGTCATATTTGTATCTGATCTTGTCTTCAAGTGCAGCTTCAACACAATAACAGTATTCAATCTTTTATCTAGGAATACAATAACAATAAAGCTCTCATCTTTGGGGTTTTAAAATGATTGTCACGTTCAGTTTGTGGTGATTTAACCTCGACAACTTATTTCTGCACGGGGTTCTTAAAGGAAAATTAACATGAAATTATATCAGTATGTTTTTATGTGAGGGCGGCTACTCGCCATCTCAGTTGTAATCAAGTTCGCATACATTATTGAACATATCCTTTATCTTAAGGTTACTGTCAACAACATAGGGTCCCTTCCGGAAAAATCGTCGAACGTGTGCTGCTTTTAAAGAAACCACTAAGAATGCTATGGCCTTCCATCACCGCCAAAGTTAAATTGATCAATTTTTATTCAAAAATACACTCATTAATTGTACTTTGCAATATTAACTGTAAACTTTCAACTTGTGATTCAAACATTTATATAAGCCCTTTGAAATCCAATTAGAGCATTTAATCATGCGCTCTAAACACACAAATAGTCAGTTAGAACTTTCAATTAATCAGGTTTAACCAAAGGCCGCCCAAGCTCCAATTGTGAGTTGATCATCTTGCGAAATAAGAGTCATGGCGAAATTTTCAGAGTTTGTATGGGAATATTTCCGACCGCTCTAAGGAATATAAAAATCAGTCAAATTCTCACAAAAAATACCTCACCTTACTTCCAAAATGCATTGCTTGTTATCTGACAGCTTACTTCATCGAAGGGAACCCATTTTAGCGAGTTATCTATTTCGAGGTTTTCCACATACATAAGGGCTCTTCTTATTAAACTTGACAACCGACCGCTAAATACAGAGTGACTGCTAAATACGGCGCCGCTTAACATAGATTTGACTGTAGGCTAAACGACAAAACGCATAGGAAAATTAAATACAAAAAGTTTTTACTATCATAATTCGTGCAGTGCTGCTCATCAGTTTAGTTTCATTTTCGTACAGTGTTTTTCGTTTCCTTTCTGGAAGAATATAAGGCAGTTTACATCTCCAGTAAATTAAATAAATTTTGCATATATTTCAAAGGCTAGGGGTAGTTTTAGCGAGAACTATTACCAGTTAAGTCATATTTTGAGATACTCGCAAGATAGAGGGCTACTTTAATCGGACCGACATTAAAGATTCATCCTTAAGAAATTGTATACAGGGTAGGAACTTCATTGCTGATCCAGATATGATGTAGTGGAAATTACAAGTTGAATGAGTAAGTTTTATCCCTTGTTGTGTTCGGAGAAATAAAAGTAAAAAACAATTTTTGTTTTTCGTTTATTATTAAAAAGATCCTAATCATAAACCTTAACCACCTAGTTGCCCGTAGGTCATACATTTTCTTTGTGCTTTAACTGATACTGAGTGGTTTTAGTTTCAAGCAGCCATCATGTATAGGAGTTTTCATTTAAAGTTAGAAACCAGGTGCATCATACAGCATAATTGTCATAATACTTAAAATTTGTCCGCCGACACTTTGTAAGGAATCTTTAATTTGGAGAAACTTCACCTTCTGGTGCACGACTCTAAAGACTCTTTATTACTTACAAGCACAACGAAGACAAAATAAAGCTTTTAGCGACTCTTGTTTACTTCTTCTCAGGAGTTTGGGTCGGATATGGTTAGTAAAAAATGACAGAGGAAACTTTGCTTTTGAAAAAAGTTTTCAGCGGAGTTTTCGTTCTCGAGAAACTATTTAAAGCGGAATTTTAAAACGATACTTTGAGGCTAAAAATGGTATCGTCTTTTCGAGCAAAATCAAAGAAACCTCCAACAATTCTTAGTTGCAAATTGACAGTGAGACAATCTGATATATACTGGGCTTTACTGATAACCATATAACTGTGTTGTTTATTAGCATTCGCGCGGATCAAAGAGTTTCGCCTTTGCTGCAAATCATATTTGCCTGATTCCTCTAAAAACAATTCACTGTCACTGCCATCAGACACGATCTTTCCTCAGTTGGAGCGAGTCAAGTTCTGATTTAAAAACAAATAATGGTGGCCCGTCGTCAGAACGCTCAGAACGTCAGCTTTGAAACTCTTCACGGTGGCCAATTTGCGTTTTCAACTCGTAGATAATACTTAACAACCCTGTTAGACTCTCCAACCGACGCAACACCACAGTTTCTGTAGAATCTTACCCCTATTCATGCTTTGAAACGCTAATGTTCGGTTTATACTTACAAAGAAGTAGGTCTGAGTTTTAACACCGCTCAATATTTTATTTCCTAGACTGTAGTTAACACAACACAGTGTAAAGCGTGTTTCCGTAGTGCTTTTGGTGATTGTCTGGCTCAAGAGGCAGATAATTGTACGAACCCGACAACTGACAGCTGTTTCTCGGCTACTGGCTGTTACATGTTTAACAACAGCTCTAAAGCAATTCTGAGCTTTGTTGCCCGAGGATGCATTGCCTGCCCAAGTGAGAAGCTTTTCTTATTGATTGAAATATCCGTTGACAGACTATTGTTTATTTTTTCCTTCAGTATAAGCGAGTTGTAATAAAATTAAGGATGTCTCTAAGAGGTTGCAGTGTTGTTATGTTAGCCTTTGATGCCTAGATCTTCAGAAATAATTCGGCCTTTGATGCCTAGATCTTCAGATATATTTCGGTTTTTTTTTTACTGGGTTACCTGTGGTAGCCCAGTCATAAAATGCCTTTGTTTTTTTGTCGTCTTTTTTTTTTTTTTTTTTTTTTTTTTTTCCTCCGCCACAAAATGGAAAAATTGCGCAATAGTACCCGTAGGTCATTGGGCCCTCAACACCATGACAACTAACTGTGATCCAATGAGGTGTTCACATGCTGATCACGCGTGCTATCTTGATGATGATTGACGTTGTCATGCACGGACAGGGCCGGGTCACATGACGAACACGAGATTTTTGCCCATAAAACTATTTTGTCAGTCATTTTGTATTTCAACGTAATTGGATTACGATCATCTGGAGCATTATGGGGCAGACGCTCAAAATACTTATAGACGCATACACAAGTCGTATTGTTCGCGGCCAATCCACACAAAAAGATGTTATTGAGCGGTAATTTTGGATCGGACAGAATCGCGAACGCTTGAAAGCCATGAAAGCATTGAATGCCTTGTATGTCTTGTATGCCAAGTATGCCAATGTCTTAGTTGAAAACGTAAACTCGTTGTAAAAAGCAAAATCTGAAATCTGAAATCAAATGCATATACTCTATGCAATCTATTGAACAACACTACTACCGTGAGACTGAAGAACAAAATTCAAATGGATGCAAACTGCTAGTGAAGAAAGACGCCATGTTGGATTCACTTGATGCTAGTACCATCCAGGTATCCCAGTTACCCTGCACACAGGGTCTAGTTTTTTTTCCTCCGCCACGAAATGGAAAAATTGCGCAATAGTACCCAGAGGTCATTGGGCCCTCAACACCATGACAACTAACTGGGATCTAATGAGGTGTTCACATGCTGATCACGGGTGTTATCCCTCAACACCATGACAACTAATTGTGATCCAATGAGGTGTTCACATGCTGATCACGCGTGTTATCCCTCAACACCATGCAGGCCATGACAACTAATTGTGATCCAATGACGTGTTCACATGCTGGTCACGCGTGTTATCTTGATGATGATTGACGTTGTCATGCACAGACAGGGCCGGGTCACATGACGAATCATGAGATTTTGCTTATAAAACTCTTTGGTCAAATGTTTTGTATTTCAACGTATTTGGATTGCGATCTCCTGGAGCATTATGGCGCAAACGCGCAAAATACTTACAGACGCATATACAAGTCGTATTAATCGCGGCTAATCCACACTGAAAGATGTTTTTGAGCAGTAATTTTGGAACGGATTGAGTCGCAAACGCTTGAAAGCCATGAAAGCCTTGAATGCCTTGTATGCTACGTATGCCAATGTCTTAGTTGAAAAACGTTCACTTGTTGTAAAAAGCAAAATCTGAAATCTGAAACCAAACTGCATATACTCTATGCAATCTATTGAACAACACTACTACCGTGAGACTGAAGAACATAACTATAATGAATGCAAACTGCTTGTGAAGAAAGACGACATGTTGGATTCACTTGATGGCGAGGAACGTAGCTACGATAACAGTACGAATGGTATTAATTTCACGATCAGAAAGGTGAATCTTATGTTTGTTTTTATTGTAGTTGTATGGATATTCTTTTTGAATAAATACGTGATCCAAAACCCTGTGTTTATTTGTGTATAATGTTATTATGTTAAATACTGTTTACGCAATTGTCTTGTCACAGGCGGCCCAAGCTCACGTCTCGAGAAAAAGCCAACGATTAATTCATGAACGCGTCACGCGTTGTGTGACTCGGTGTTAAGTTACGAGAGGAACTGCACGTTATAAGGAATAGTATAAGGAACGAAGTATGGTCGATTTACAACGACACATATTTCGAAATATGAACATTTTTCTCGTAAAATCAATAGAACTTACTCATACCCTGTGCATCCGTTGTATTTTCTGGCGATTTCTGCCGTTTTAAGCTTGCTTTATCATCACTGTTATTACGTCATCTACTTTTATTACGTTGGTAAAATCTGTACAGACATCACACCAACCAACTCGCGCGCAAAGTAAGAAGACTATATTGAAGGCTTGAAATTATATTGCGATCGATTTTCATCAAGAAATAGGCCAGGAATATTCCACAATAGTCCAAATAATCGTGAAGGCGGATCGCAGAAAAGCGATTGCGTGACACTCGGTAAGCTGTAAGATAACATGTTATTATAAACCAGACGTAAAAACTCTTCAGATTCTGAGTCTGCATTTTGTACCCACTCTGCAGTCTGCAGTCTATATTTTGTATCCGGTCTGCTGTCTACATTTTGTACTAACAGGTATCCGTGGCACCAATACAGTTTATTTTTTGGTTACATTTATTCGCAAAACACACATAATCTACCACAAAATACCTGTGAGTGAGGTAATTCGACATATTTGTTCTTTCCCACGTTAATATTCTTCTCTCCTTTTTTAAGAATGCAGACATCACTCACAATGTTTCAAGTAATCCACCCACCCTACAAAAAAGTAACTCTTGCATGCATAGCATGCCTATGTCTTGAAATAGGTGTATGCCCTTGGCCAGACTTGAGCGCACTATTTCAGTAAACTAGTCCGACACCCGCAGTATCACTACACTTGATTCCAAGGATCCAGTACCATCCAGGTATCCCAGTTACCCTGCTCACAGGGTCTAGTTTTACATCATATCCAAAGGAATATTCGTCAAAAGTTTGTTTGCGCCAATCGTTCCACTATTGGTGTTTAAAGATGTCGAAACCGTTTAGGGAAATTAAGAAAACTAATATTTTAACACAGTTATTGGCTTTTATGACATACCACTGGTATATTTTTCTTATCTACTACAGCAGGGAAAACGGCGTGCAGCAATTTTAAAGTCCGGTTTGAAACTGAAACGAACTGGACCTTACGGGATTATTATAACATAATGTGCTTTCAAAGTCAGGGCCAGTAGGAAAGTCCACAAAACCAGTTGCTTTAGCTAGCTGAATAAGTTCAGGTTTGCAGTAAGTGGAGACTTAAACACCCTGGGCAGAATTGGTCATGGTAGAATAAGATGATGGAGAGCAGAAGTTTTAATACGTGTAGCTGGATGTAGCTTTTTCACAGAAAAGGTTTATTTGGCACTGGTAGCTTCTGGAGATTGAGTTGACTTTTTCACAGTTGTTTTAGAGTACCAGGACAATGTTTTTGTATTTCAAGAAGCTAGATCTTGACCAAGTTGCTTGAATTCTGTAGCTTCAATTGAAGGTGATTAGAAGGAAGGATGAGTCTGTGATGTTTGTTTCAAAGCTTTGGCATATGAATTACCACTGTTTTCTAAATCTATTGAAACAGAGGATTCTGCATTCTCAGGCTGAGGAGGAACAATAGCTACCTCTTGGCAGAAGGAGATTAAAATGATTTGTTTACATTACATTAAAGTGATTGGACACCTGCAGCTTTTCGTCATATATTCCTTTGTAGCAATTTGCGTTGTTTGCCCCGTGGCGATCCCAGAACCCTTTGCGCATAGCAGAGGGATCCGATTATTGGAAACTCATTCATTTCGCCATGACTCTTATTTTGCAAGATGATCATCTCACAGCTGGAGCTTGGGCCACCTGTGTTAGGGCAGGCATATGTTGGAAACATCGAGTTGAACAAAAGAAATCATTGCTGTAACTATCAACGACTGTGAAACTTTGTTGATTTGAAACACGATTTATTTGAAAATACGAGGTAATTTAGCTAGATCTTCTTGCTTTCTATATATGTGGTCGTCAGTTTTAGTATCTCTCACAATTTAATGTTTCTTTGCAAATTATGGAAACTACCTGCAGTGAACCTCAACACGACCTCACCGCGGATCGCGTATACTTTGTTCCGAGTGATAAACATGCAGTCCACTTTCTGGTCTACATCAGTTCTCAATTTTTTCAAACACTGAAGTTACCTCTCCCCAGTGCGACCGGACTCGTTTGATGAAAAAGTTTCTATTTTCGGTTGCAGTTTCGCATTTCTGTGGTCTTTCTTCTTTCTCAGAAAAGTTGACACATTTCCGTATTTTTATTTTCTGAAATGTAAGTTGAAAAAATCAACTTTAATTTTGTTGAGGAAAAAAATTCGACCAAAGTTGGCCTGGGAAGGTTTTGAATTGATTTTCATGATCGATCTAGCGCTTTTTGATCAATCAAGTTTAGTCCCAGCAGTAATTAAATTCTGCCATTCGACTCAGGAACATTACATATTAATAGAGAGAAGATTTTAAACAGAATTGATATTTAATTGAACGATTTTGTTTATTGAGCATACAACCGAGAATTAATGCATACGCTGTACGTGTATTGTCTACATTCTCGTGTTGTTTGGAAAGTGTTTCTTCATTCGTTCAAACTATTTCATTTCAGTCGATTTTTTTTAACTTTGGTCTGTGAGACAATAGCAGTTTCACTGACAGGCGGTGACGGCCGCCCATAGAGATGATCATCTTGCGCAATAACAGTCATGGCGGAATTATAAGAGTTACTAACGCCTAAATACAGGAATGGCTCCGACCTGTAATTGAGTGATAAAAATAGTAAAAGTTAATAAGTTATATCTTAACTATTTGCTCGTGAGTATTGTTAACCGCGTGTCTCGAAGCGGAACAATGAAATATCCATGCGAATGAAAACACCGATCTGTCCAACAAGAAATGCTTACTTACGTAGCGAAGGGAAGGCAGCCTTTCTCGTTCAGCGAGGTCGTTCAGCGATATTCCGGCGATGAGAAAGCTGTCGGCCAACAAGCTCCGCTGACAAAACTCATTTAGTCAGTTCAGGCGGACGATCAGAGACCGGAGCCATTCCTGTATTTCACCGCTGACAGGAATAGCTCCGACTCAAACGTTTATTAATTTTTTTAAAATAATTTTTTAATAATTTTTTTCAATAATTTTTTAATAATTTTTAAACAATAAATTTTTTAAAATTTAAAACTAAACTGGTGAGCAGCGCTATGCGAACAGTAGTGTCGGTAAAACTTTCTTTTCCTCTGGTGTGTTTCGTCCAACTGTCGTAACTTCTTCAGGGAGTTTTACAAGTTAACACTAAACGCCTATATTTATAAGCCATTGTTAGCGGCTATTGCACCAACCTTCCACAAATCCAACGCAGAATCTAAGCACATATACTGTAGTTTCATTACCACATCAACCTTGACACACGACCGTTGAAAACCGGCCAGGTAACCTTGCCTCCTTTTTAAACTTAGCCTCGCCGGGGACTCCACTGTAACTTGGCACCCGTGGTGCTAAGATAATTTCTTCATGCCCAGTTCCAGTGGGGTCCCCGTCGAGGCGATGGCACGGGGAAGATTGAGTTTGTAGTGAATTGAAATGAAACTACAGTATATGTGCTTGGATTCTGCGTTGGATTTGTGGCCGCCCGGTCATTTTGCGCTGGAATTTTTCGCTTCTCAGATCGGGCGTTCGGAAATGGAGTGTTCAGCCTTGGGCTTTTCTTATGTACGTTGAAAACCTCGAAATGGACAACTCGCTAAAATGCGTTCTTTTCATCAAAGTAAGCGGTCAGATAACAAGCAATACGCTGAATAAGTAAGGTGAGGTTTTTTTGTTGTTGAGAATTTGACGTATTTTTTTATTCCTTAGAGCGGTCGTAAATATTCCCATACAAACTCTTATAATTCCGCCATGACTGTTATTGCGCAAGATGATCATCTCACAGCTGGAGCTTGAGCCGCCTGTGTTTCACTTAGGGATGCTTAAACTTAGACTTTGGACACTAACTTGAAAAGAACTGTCGGCTGGAGTCTTAAGAAAGACTGAAATAAGCGGTTTTACAGAAGACAAAGATAACACTTAGACTTTGGACACTAAAAGGAAAAGAACATTCCAATTCTGGAGTGTCACGAAAGACTGAAATAAGAGGTTTTACGGAAAGCAAAGATATCGAGTTGCAGCAGGCTAATGCATACATACGAGTCGTGACAAGTTACTTGCTAACTATTACTATCGTTGCACCACGTTTGGCGAAAAGCTCCAAGGACTTTCGACATGTTCTTTTGACTCTTCTTTAATCTCTATTCCTAATCACAATCCAACTTACAAATAATTCACTTCACTCTGGGTAACTCTTGACGACTGACTCTAATCCTATCGATTTTAAGTCTTTCCTGAAATGAATAATTAACTCGTAGTGTGCCTCGATAACGTAACTCGGGAACTCTGGTAAACCGATCTTGAAGTCAAATTAGTTCAAGAGCCAAAGCCAACTTGGACTAACTCATCGATTCGTTGTTATGACCTGACATTTTGGCGAATTTCCACATCTCCGTGAAATAACAGCATGCGGAGGTCACGTCACCTTTCACTATTTGGCAATATTTTCACAGCTCCGTAAAATAACATCACCCCGGCTTACCCCTTTAACAGACAATTTAAGAAACATTCGCGCAGTTCATACTCATACGAGGGAACGAGAGGGGCGATAACACAGTGACTTTGTTAACTTTCTTGAAAGGAAAAGGGAAGCAAGCAATTAGTATTTACTGCTTATCAATTAAGGTATGTTTCGCGCAATTTTTATGCTTTACTTTACTATTTGGCAATATTTACACACCTCCGTAAAATAACATCATCCCGGCTTACCCCTTTAACAGACAATTTTAGAAACATTCGCGCAGTTCAAACTCATTCGAGGGAACGAGAGGAGCGATCACACTGTGACTTTGTTAACTTTCTTGAAAGGAAAAGGGAAGCAAACAATTAGTATTTACTGCTTATCAATTAAGGTATGTTTCGCGCGATTTTTATACTTTACTTTACCTACCACCCTCTGAATTACCCCCTCATAACGAAAGAAAAGTAATTTTCCTTCTCTCCTTCTGAGGAGGAAATATATTTGTCATATCTGAAGTTGGAATTCAAGTGTACCACAAGAGAATTTCAGTAGGGTAACGTAGTGGTCCTGAGTGACTGGCAACAAATTTCTCCTTATCACATCACCCCTGAATCAAACACTAAGGTCACAAGAATAAAGGAAGTTATTTCCAACTAAAGAAGCTCTTGATTGTTAGACAAATTCTCCTTATCAGCACCTTAGGAAATGTTTGGAGAACGGTATTGAGAAAATGCACACTGATGTTAGGGTGTAAAGGGTTAATTGATTTGTGACACGAATTTTGCAGAAAGGCGAGCGTGAATCGGAAACTTATGTATCAGCGGGAAGCGTGCTTCGCCTCCCAATATCGGAATGGCTAAGTTAATCACAGTTCGCGCCTCTCGGTTCTCTACGAGTTGACTATATTGGAATGTGCTGATAAAACAAAAAAGCCGTCAGGGGATTAAGATTTTAGATCTGCATTAATCCATTATGTTGATGTCGAAGCTGGACTTCATTACATATTTCATCAGAAATTCAATCAAAAATTACTCTTCCCTCGTATCAATATTGTCTAAATATATTTCTGAAAAAGCAGCGGCAAAAAACGACGATCTCTCGCCAAAATAGATTCTTGTGGGCGTCGAAACATTCTTCTCGAACCTTCACGCCCGCTTCCTTTGTGAAAACATATGGATCCGATTACTAGAAACTTATTCACTGGCCTCTATATTATTATCTTGTAATACCCCCCTCCTCCCCTAGAGACGCAGCACGGCAGCTACCCCCTATTAATCTTACTACATATGTATTAAACTTGAGAGGGGAGGGGAAGATGCGCAACACCCAACAGACAGGTTGCTAAAGAGACAACCATTGCCTTTGAAAATAACCAAATTTTAGATTTAAAAGCAAAATTTTAAAGGCTTTTGCGTCAAGCCCACGTGCTTGGCTATAGCGTAGTCAAAACTCGCGCATGGCTGTGCAGTAGATTACGTTTCCTGAAGCTCGTTGAGTGTAATAGAGACTTACGTAAATGGACGCTTCTCTTAAGTCATTTTGCGCTTAATTTTATTTACGTTTACGTTAAATTTATTTTTGTTTGTTACAATAACAATACTTCTAACGATACTACCCTGATAATCATCTCTGCAATTCGGGAAAGTTTGATTTTGTTCTTCTTAGTGACCGAGACAAAACATCTGCCAACATTATCAAGACAAAATCTAGTGGACAAGTGATGATAGCAAAGAAAAATATAAATTAAGGGATTACTAGAAAATCCAATATCAAATTCTCCAAATTAACGTCACAAGAATCGTATGAAAAACAGTAAGGATAATTTCTAATGAGATCTAGGGATAAACAACAAATTGATGTTTGTTAATGTTATTATTTTCCAGAATGGCTACGCATACACATGTCGGCGGTTACAGAAAGTACTTTGGAACTCGATTTGCTGATCTGTCACCAGCCACAACAACAGAAGATCAAATCAGGGATGTATATAACGATTGGGCCAATAAGTATGATGAGGTGGGTTGATGATATCTATATTTATCCATTTCCTTATTTATCCATTCATCTAGTTATCTATCACACTATTTGAGTTTGTTCTCATAGAAATAAAACTCGTTTTCTTAAGGAAACTTTTACACGAGGCCTCATTTTGTGTGAGGCTTGTTGAAACTTAAGAAAAATTAAAATATCAAATGCCTTTGCCTGCTCAAGTTGTTGGGTAATCAAAGCTGGGGAAGGAACTGGTCATAACGAACACGTAAGCAACTGAGATATCGACCACAGTACCATGGTTGATCCAACAAACACTCCATTTCGCTCTACATCTTTTATCTTGAGTAACAGATCGCAAATATCATCGAAAGCTAGAGAGAACAAAGATATGGCACACGAGCCTGCTTGGGTCAAACGCGAAAAAAAAAAACACTCGGATTTCCTTGAGCGATCAAACAAACTACGTCCAAATTTTTTAGACCGCGCATGTGGTGTATGATACGAGATCATTTTCATCTTCTGTGCTTTTATTGACAATGCGTCTTGACCAATAAAGGGCGGGAAAAGGAAATGGAAGGAATAGCTGTGACAACAGTGATCCGCTAGATATTTGAGATTATGGTTGTACTATAAATTTTGATTGCGAAATCCTGCGAGGAACAAAAAATATACCTATTTTACATTAATTTGAGTTTGGCGAGTGGGATTATTATCACAATGAAGGAGAAAGTAAGAATCAGAGATTTGCTTCTCTTTTCAGCCTTCATCTGCATCAAAAATCTAAGTTAGTGACCAAACAGTAAAAGAGAAAATATTGAGCGCACGCTCGCCAAAAACACTTTCTCCACTCGAATTCTGATTCAGTTGAAATATGTGATCCCGACAAATCCGTCATTGTCACAAGGAAATAAAATGATATCTCTTAATTTTAGCCCCTCCTTAAATTTACTTTTTTTCTGTTTAACCAAACTCCTGTTGCTGAGTAACCCAACCAGCCCTATTCTATTCTCTACCACCAAATGAAGCTATAAGCTGCATAGGTAAAATATCAAGTGGGAAGACCTGTCACTAGACCTTAGCAGGCATTCAACGATGAAAGCGACATAAAAGCCAAGTAATCACTAAGAAAGAGACGATTTTACCAAAGACACAATAAGAGATATTTTTGTCAGGGGCGAATTTACAACGTTATACAAAAACTAGGAGACTCTCATGAGATCAATTCTGGAACAGTCTTTTTAAGATTAATATGCTGTATTGCTTCCAAACATCATTCATCTGAAATCACACCACCAACATAAAGGGTCTCACAAGAAGAGTGAGTGGATTAGATTCCTGAGAATTTTTCCACGACCTTTTCAAAATGACTTTTTGTCATTTGCATTCGCCTGTTCTTTCGCCCAGTTTTTTCTTTCTGAACCCTAGTTATCACTTCTGCGCGGTAAATTGTAATATATAAAATATGAAAGTTACTTGAGGACAGTAGGGGTCAGTGCTTGCAAAATTCAATATATCACCTCAAATCATTCCGTTTCCTTTTGTGTGTATTTATTCAAATATTGATCTTTTTTTTTCCTAAATCGTAGATGATCTTCTCAGCTTCAACATTCGATTTGGTGAGCTTGAACGATATCAGCCAATGATGGAAGAATTGGAGAAAGAGGGAAAGTGGGTGAATGTTGTCAAGGAAACGATGCCCCATTTCCAGACAGACGACATGCCTCAAACCTCGTCATTTTTTGTCTACAAAATCCTGAGGCATTAGTAAAACCACTAACTTGAACTCAACAAAATTTGATTACAATATTATTATATTATAATGTGCACCGTCTCACACTTGGCGGTTGTATTAGGCCTTACAAAAACAAGAAATAAATAAATTACAGGAAACGTGTTATTTCTTGCATTTTGATAAGAGAAGGTGCATGGCCGGAATTTGACTCTCCTGTAACGATCAGGGATAATATTTTGATCGAGTTCTTTCCAAAAAAGAGACTCTGATTGCTTGTAGAGGTATTGATTCGCCCACGGCAGCAGAACGTCGGGAATTTTTACCCTTGGCTAAACAGAGCTTTAAAAGCGGTCCACCTGTATTATGCAGTCACCCCACCTTTTCCCATTGGTGATCGCTTAATACAGGTTAAACTGTTTTCCATACCTATTTATTCGAAGTCGGCTTTTATTGTGCAACGTTAAAATTTCGTTATTATAAACATTCGGAAGCTTAGTAAGGACGTCTTTATCCCAGTCTCAGTCACAGCGGTATCATTCAGAACGCCACGCTTTCCATTTGCACAATCACCTCGCAGAATCCAAGACTTGACATATAAACAGGAAAGTTTCTCTAGGCATGTCATCGCTTTCAAAAAATGGCAATGACCTTTTTGAGATTAATTTCCACGATCCCAATGACTCTAATTCCGATATCTTCTCTTGATAGTCCTCTAGTTGCCCATCTCGGATGTTGAAACATACCAAACCACCTGAAAATAAGCAAAACGTCCAAAATCTTAAAGTTTATAGCTTATAACCCTTCAACCTTAAGCTTCTAATTTCTTTCAACAATACCGTCCCTGAATCAAACAATACGGACATGAGAATAAAGGAAATGATCGAGAACTGGAGGCGCCCGACGAATTCTCCCTGTGTGTACCATGTGAAATGTAGGGAGAAAAGTATGGAGAGTATGCATGCTGATCCTAGGAAAGGGGGGGGGGTGGGGGAAGGGGGAAACAGGCGCGTTAGCAAACGAAAAAAACTGGGAACTAAGCCTGTTTCTATTGAGGTTTTGTTTTCGCTTTTGTTGTCGTTTCTACTGATGTTGGTTGCTCCGGTGGTGCTGCTACCACATGTTCATCCCGATTAAAGTAAGATGAAAACATACTACAAAAATTGTAAACACAAACTTTTTGATTCAGATATTGTGAAAAAAATTTGACATGTTTTGTCAAATCACTAGTATTATTTCACAATAATTTCAAGTGTCGAACTTTTTTCATAATTTGAGTTCGAGTGCTAGACGCACCAAACAATCGATGTCAATATTGTATCATTTGTAGCTTTCAATTGCCGTAATCCTTTGTTTAATTAGCTTATAAAGCTCTTATTAACTGAGTCCGAGGTCCCCAATGTAAGTTACGGACCAAGGTTTTCCCACACGAATTTATGGCCCATAAAAACGGCAAAGAAAACGAGATTCCGTTACTTGCAGTAAGGACCAGAAAAAAACGCGGTTAACAAGATGTTCACTATATTTCTGGGTTCAAATAGAGGAAAGAGGAAGATTTCAGTTCAAACAAACTTTTGAATTTAACGGGCCGTACAGTAAATACGCCCGCTAAATTGACCAATCAAGGTACCTACGAACTGAGAGATAAAATAAAATTTGTTACAATTGTTATTTTCCCTTGTTTGTTTGTTTGTCTACTCTTCGTTTTTGTGATAAGTATTTGGCAAAGGCGGAAGTAAGCTTACCGATTTTTATTATTCTGATCATCTCTATGAGCGCCGATGGACCGATGTGTCCTACAAGCATTGAGCCCCCACAAATCAAAGCATCAAATTCTTTTGGTGCAATTTCAGGATTTGGCCTGTCACTTAAAGAGGAACATATAAACTTTGTGTAGACGTTTTTTTTCTTTGCTTCATCTAACATTTTTGGTGAAATATCCAAAGCACATAGATTGGTGTAGCCGAGTTTATTTAGTTCGACTCCAATCAGTCCTGTACCAGCTGCGGCGTCTATTATTTTCATTTCATCTTTTTCTTTCCCAGCGAGAAATCGCCGAATGGCTTCATCCAAAGACTCAGCCAGTGGCTTGTGGAAAATTGCGCGTGCCACAACAACAACATCCTGAAAGTAAAATTTGAACACAAAACTCAACTTTATGTAACATTGAAGCGAACTCTTCGGTTGATTATGCTTTAATTACAACGATGAAACAGTTCTACAGGGTGAAACACAGTATAAATACGCTGAATGACAAGAACGATAAAGCTAAACGCAATAAAGAATAACAAATAACAAATAATAAGTACAATCAGATTAATCCGTCCATGCGAAACGAGTTCAAGTGTTTTTAAAACAACATGGCCGACTCTCCACTCGTCACCAGTCCTACCGAGCCGTCGGTATATGGCCAGCGGTTGGCCAGCGGTAGTCCCTTCAACATAGTAGACGTAAGGGACAAAAGAGCTTGAAGAAACTCACTGAGGGGAAGGCACTAAGAGTCTTGGATCACGTAAGCTTCTCCTTTAATGTACCAATGCCTTGCTGCTACAGCGTCAACAGTTTTTCCTGTCTCTTTTCTCGCCTTTCACTAACTTGAAATATACGATTGAAATATTCGATTATACGAAAGCACGTGATCGTCGCACGAAAAAGGAACTAAAGTGAGGTCCGGCTAACCATATACACATTTAATTAGTTTGGAAACTAATATTATATACATGAACTAGTTCAGTGATTACCTTTTCGTATTCCTTTGCCCAGTCATCATAAATTTGTTGAATTTCGTTCTCTGTCGTTTTATGAGAAAGATTGGAAAGTCGACCCCCGTAACACCTTTTAAAGCCTGCTTGGTAAGACTTTGCAGCCATTCTAAAATTAAATAAAAATACATGAAACGAACGAATGATTGAAGGGTGGATGAAAAGAAAAGAAAAGAAAAATAAAACATAAATACATTAACCAGTGTATTTTAGGTGATCATAGACATATTGTGCTGCGTAAAAGGGGGGTATAACAAGATAGTTTGCTTTAGTATATACAAAAACACTGGATAGCGTTGAAGGCGCGCTCTGATTGGCTGCTCAAACTCCAAATATCCTTTGCTTTTCACCTCCGAGCAACGCGCAGGATTTGTACCCAAAAATATAACAATTGTTTCAGGAAAAAAGGAGTTAAAATCAACTCCTGTGCTTAATTATCTCGCTGTTTTATCATAAACTTAAACAACTATTCACGTCAGTGTCGGTGGCTAGCGGTTGATATTTACCTCGCTGCATCGCAGCTTGGTTAATATCCACCACTAGCCCCCTCCATTTCGGTGAACAGTTGTTTTAATGCTATCAACTTAGTTAATAATGTGATAAAGAGGTGTCAGGAGCCGTCAAGGCGTGAAACGACCGAGGGTTCTTCTATTGAATATATCGGATATCGGATGCCGCAGCACAAGCAAAATGGCTGCACAGTCTCATTCACAGGGCATCAACCAACAAAATTGTGTTAAGCTTTTTTTGATATTCTGATTGGTTGTCTAAACAAGTTGGAATAGCTAAAAAGATGCGAGAAGTGTTGCGTAAATGGACACCACGAGAGAAGTATTTTAAATATCAAAATTTCCCGTCACAATTTCGTTTTTTATTATTCCAGGAATGTTTCGGTGAAATTTGGCGAGAATCGGTCGATCTAAATACCCTATAACTTCGCTCAAAGTGAATGTATTCCTCCCAAAATCAAATACAGCATTTTAGCTTATAAAGGTTCGTAAACAACTCGCTACACGCCAGGATACTATCTCGCCGTTAAAAATCTGTCATCATGTCACGTTTCCTAATGCGACCGGCTTTTCGCCAGTTTGGAAAAAATTGGAAAAACCGACCAAACTTCAAAGACGCCGTATTACATGGGTGGGGCAGGCTGATTTTGAAAAAATCGAGGAAAACAAAGGAAGCCGCTTCCGGAGCTGTCATCGCTAATCGATTTGACCCATTGCAGGCTGATCCTACCTGTATCGGCGGGAACTTGTAATTATTATTACGCACGTGCTTCGGAATGGAAGGACGATATCCATATTATTATCCGCCCGGATCTTTTCCTGTCGACTTCAGGTATTACAACCATCCCCAGGTTCGACCAGACTTGCAACTGCCAGGGCCTAGCGGTGTTTTGGCAGTCGGAGACCCAGCTAGCCGATCCATCAGCCCAACAACAACATCGAGCAATAGCCCGAGTGGTTCGACCGACGGAACTGTGAACGATGCCCTAGATGTGGAAGCGGAAGATGCTGCTCAGTCCAATAGAAAGCAGTACGATCAATGGACAAACGAAGAGCAGAAAGCACTTATAAACCTTTGGACTGATCGACATGATTGGATTGCATGATTGGAAAGCAAAGACGCGCGGAAGATTTGGGAAGAAATTGCGCGGGAGATTAATCGAAGGTTTGGTACCACTCGCTCTGGAGAGAAATGCCAGAAGAAAATGAAATATCTCATCGAGAGATACAAAAAGGCCAAGGATTGGAACAGTCATCAGACGGGTGGACACAGATGGAAAACTGTCTTCTACGATGAAATAGATGCTGTTCTTGGATGCAGAGACGTTGTTACGTTACGTAACGTAGCCGAAGCGGGAGCGAGTGCATCAACTTCTGCCGCCAAGTCCGACGCAACCGAGTCCAAGGACAACGAGTTACTAGGACAAGACACAAGCCCAGAAGCTCGAACGGAGCGTAAAAAGAAACGTAAAAGAGCTAGACCTCAAGAAGGCGATGAAGAGGGAGACCTGATTAAAGCGTCCTTGGTAGGAATGGAGAAACAGCGAAAGGAAATGAACACAATGATGGAAAGCTTTACAAGGATGCAAGAGCAGCAAGCTAACACAACGAATGCACTAGTTGGGGCCCTGACAAATTTCTTACAAAATAGCGGCAACAACAACAAATGACTGAAACAGTGAATTTGCATCAATCTTATATAGAGACAACAAAGCGTTACAGTTCTTTATTTGAAGTACATATATTTGTTACATTGTCGCTTCCGGAGAAGCTGTTTTACAAAACATGATTTTAAAAGCACTCAATGACTGACCTCGATTTATTTCGGAGTGTCTGGACGTTTAGACGTCAATATAAACCGTTATAGTTTTGACTTGAATATATTGACATATTTTTTCAATTGTACAATGTTATTATAATTGTATAATCTCGTATGTGAAGAAATAATTTTTTTTAGCAATGGATCATTGTTGACAGAGTGATAATAAAGAAACCGAAACCAAACTTTGGGCAGCTTTAGTGTGGGTACACGTGAAGGTTTAAAGGAAGTCTTTAAGGATTTCTCTTATGTTATCCCCGTCTCCGATCACGTTTGGAGCTTGATCTCCAGGGCCAAAATCATCTTCCTCTTCCTCGTCGTCCCATTCATCCCCGCTTCTGATGCAGATGTTGTGCAACACTGCACAGGCTACAGCATTACGTACTGCAAATGGTATTCCACTGTCAAATCGTTTCAGGAGTATTCTCCATCTACTTTTTAAAACACCAAAAGCGCATTCAACCTTTACCCTTGCAGAGGAAAGTTCCTTATTAAACGCTATTTCCCTTGGGTCCCGTGTGCCCTATGGATACGGTTTCATTAGCCATGGAGAAAGAGGATAGGCACTATCACCTAAAAGGTACGGACCTATGTCATGACCATTCACATTAACAGTTGGCTGGGCTAGGACATTCTTCTGTTCTGCTCTTTGAAAGATAGTGCTGCGCCTCAATACACGAGCATCGTGCATGCTTCCAGGATATCCACACGCAAAATCCATAAAAACCTTCTTGCTATCAACAATAGCTTGGATTATGAAGTCGTGCTGTTGATACCGACTAAAATAATCCGGTGCACTGTCGTTGGGTGCTTTAATTCTAATATGCGAGCCGTCAATAGCCCCAACGACATTTGGTAGGTTGGTAAGATCTCCAAACGTTGCAATCGATGAACTGACTTCAGCGATGGTCTCTGGGAATTTTATGTACTCGTCACGAAGTTCATAGAGACCTTTCACAACGTCTTGTACGGCCTCGATAACAGTCGATTTTCCTACATTAAATACCGGGCCAATGGTGGAATAAGAATTTCCGTGGGCCAAGCGGTATAGTCCCAGAGCAAGAACTTTTGCTGGAGGTATACAATCCCTGAACCGCGTGTTTCGCCTCTCTAATCTCGGGCCCAAGATATGGAGAATTGTTTCGAACGTGTTCCTGTTCACCCTTAGTTGCTGTCGAAAGTACTCCTCTGGAATTGCCGGGTCGTTATAATGGACATCGAACCACGATTCGGCTGGCCGAGGAATAGTCCACGCGTAGGGCCTATTACGAACTCGACGGAAACGTCGTCGTCTTCTTAGAAGAGCAATGTTCAGCATTTCAAATATTCATTTGCCCATCTCTGATACAGAATGAAAATGGCGAACATTTGCTGCTGTTGGATGTTAATATTTTGAAGAAGTAAAACGGCAATAGCCACGCAAAACGCCTGATTCGCATTCATGTTTACTAAAATACATTTGCCGCGCAGTTCGCGTGTTTTGATCTGAAATCTGATCAGTGATATGTAGTCTTAAATTGTAGTGCGACCCTGAAAATGTTCTCAAATTTTTGGCACTTCCGTTTGCGGTTTCAAATTTTTAGAAATTTTCGCGTGGGCCAATTTTTGTTTTTGACTGTAGTGCGACCCGGGCCTAATAGGAAAACGGGACCTCCTGGCGTCAATGACGATGGATAAAGACTTCTCGGCAGAAGTAACCCATGGCAGACACGTTTTTTGTCTCGATCGCTCAGTGGAGCGGTAAGGAAGAACGCCACAATAATGGGCAAAGTTGCCAAAGGCAAACGAAAAACTTGAAGCAAAAATGAAAAAATCGGAAAATGTGCTGAGGGGCAAGACAACGAATCAACATACAGCTCCCAAAATTACGATTCGAGGCGATTGTTGATGTTTTCGTATCAAGGCTGGTACTTGCATAAATAAAAGGAAACCTCGTTTCAAAATTTATGTTTGACATTTTGTTTTGTTCGTAATCTGGATGACAGCGTGGAGCTCCGCCAGTACCAGTTGCTTTCACAAAGGACTTTTTTTTTTTTTACCAAAGGCTTTCTTCCGCTTTTGATTTTTTTCTTGAGTTAAGAGTTTTCCATAAACAAAAAGTTTGCACGTGTGAATTTGTTATGTACGCGATGCAAACTAAATATGCAAATAACATGAAAAACGAGCCGCAAGATGAGCAGAAAATTCCCTCAGGGGATGCTTCTGACACCTTCCTGATTTATCAACTTATAACTCAAAGTACGTTTTTTAAAATAACTCGGGTGCTTTTCGGGATTTTAAACCTTTTTCTCTTGGAAACGTTAGGTAGAATGTTTGAAGTCTGTTTAGTCAAATAAACATTATCATCATTGATTGAGACATTTGTATTTTAAGTTTTCGTTTTTCATTACATTGCGTGACAAGCGTGACAAGCATTACATTGAGTGATGTGACGAGAAAGATGGCGGAAATTATCTTGATCATGCACGCATTAAATTTTATTCAAACATCTGTAACTTTGCAAAACAAAACAGCCAAACGGTCCGCTACGTGCTTTTCTTATCAGTGTAAAGGTTAGACGTTCTGACGTTGCAATCTGTTTGGAAACCCTTCGAATTCCTGCTATTCAGGTAAGTTGGAAAGAGAAGATGTGCTTCGTTGCATTTCGAATGCTTGAATTGAATAGTCACTAATGTGAACTTGAGATCACTGAAATAATATTATCAGGGATAAATTCCTAATTTTTATATCCCAAGAAAGTCCACAAGGATAACGTAACTGTTCACATCCTTTAGAAACAGATGCGGAAATAAAATTCGACGACAATTTGTTAGGAGATCTATTAACCGTTGTCCTCGACGAATATTTACCTACGTCACAGACTGTTCAATCGTTCAGTATTGCGTCAAAATCCCTTTTAATTGAAGGACAAATTATTCAGTCTAGGATAACACATAATATTCGATCTTTCTATGCCTTTCACTATAATGAAATATCACTGAATCAAACTTACCAAATGCGTCTTATTATTCCTCTCGCAACGACGCTGCCGCAATTACGACTCCTAAGAGCACAGGCAGACAACCCTGTGATTTGAGGCCGCGTGATGTCAGTTATTTGATACGCTTGTGGAACACAAAAGCCCTTTCTTTTGTACCGAAATGGGCGACTCTCTAAAATGGGATCTTTTCATCAAAGTAAGTGGTCTGATAACAAGTGATACGCTGTGGAAGTAAGGTGAAATATTTTTATTGAGAATTTGACCTATTTTTAATTCGTTAAAGCGGTCGTAAATATTCCCATACAGGCTCTTGTAATTCCGCCATGACTGTTATTGCGCTAGATGATCATCTCACAGCTGGAGCTTGGGTCGCCTGTGATTGAACTCTTACATTATTTGTAATTTGCAACAGTTGATCGCGGCAAGACGCAAGTGATCTCGAGAACTGTTTTATAAATTCGCAAATCGAAACATTTCATCCCCAACATCCGCTTCATGGACAGTCAGATGAATAAAGTTCACTTACCTTTGTTTTTCTGTAGGTAATTTAGTGTTAACAACTGGGTTGAAAACGTAAATTAGCCACCGTAAAGAGTAAAAAAGATGACGTTTTCGAGCGTTAGCCCTTCGACAGAGCCATCGCAATGACGAAGGGCTAACGCTCGAAACGTCAGCTTTTTTACTCTTTACGGTGGCTAATTTACGTTTTCAACCCAGTTGTTAACACTAAATTACCTGCTATACTCTCCCACCGACGCAGCACCACCGTTTCTTTAGAAACTTACCCTTCATTCATTTGTTTTTCTGTGTTGTCTAGAGTGATTTTGGAGGAGTTTGGAACGGTTAATTCCCCACTTTGCACTGCTGCCCCTCCAAAGGCAAAGGAAAAACACAAGGCGTGCAACTTCCAGGACCGTCTGGGCCAAAAGCCTCTAGCAACTTCGCCGAATTTCTTCCGCTTCCAAATGTCGCTCACCTCCCAGCTTCGGGGACATTAAAAGTCGATTAACGTGTAAGAGCCAAGCCAAAAATCTGTGCAATTGACCGCCTCTAACCACCTCAAAAGCCTACTCTATTTCCGACATTCGCGCACCATCTTGCTGAATTTATGAAACATTTCTCGGGATCACTTGCGTCGACATTCGCTCACCGTCTTGCCGAATTTATGAAATCGTTTCAAGTGATTCCGAGAAATAGCATTTCTTGGGATCACTTGCGTCTTGCCGAGATCGACCGTTGCAAATTACAAACATGTAAGAGTTCAATTAGCGTATTAAATACTGATGTCACGCGGCCTCAAAGACATCTGGGGCTGTCTGACTGTGGTAAGAGTCATTACGGGAGACAGCAATACACCGTTGTGGGTATGTGGGGTGTTGGATGCGTCCCTGTCAATTCTGAAAACAGATTGACTCACTTGGCAACGCTGGATTCCGACGGAGCAAAAATATTTCCGAGTTTGTTTTAATTTTGAGCGTTTTGATACAAAATTTACATCAGAACAGTTGAGGTCATGAAGTTAACATTTACGAATCCTCTAACCAGTAATAGGTCCACCAAGATGAAAAAACTGCATACCAATAGTATGAGCTTGCAAGGACTTGCTATTTTGTTCCAGCTAGGTTTGGAAAGAAAAGCGATCAAGATGTTACACCTGATCGCTACTCACTTTACAGCGTTAGCAGGTTCTCCAGGTAAGCGGATGTAGAGACAAGATAAAAATGATACCAAAAACAACTCCTTTCTCACTTCGAGTTCGGCTACAAAAACTCATGTTTTGAAACATAATAACCTAACGCTTTTAAATCAATGTTTAGAATTAATGTGTCAATCGCGATTTCTGTCATTCACTAGATCTAACAATAAGAGGCAACACGTTTACTTGATAAATGAAAACAATCTACTTACCAAAGCACAACGCCTTTCGTGGCAAAATCTCACGAACAGGAACTGAGCTATTTTGGAACAGGTTGGTCCACGAACTCAAAAGAATTGACAAATACAGAAAATGCCGTCAAACAAGCTCTCAACAGTTATTTCAATGCACTGAAAAGATTGATATGTCATAATATGCAAACTGTCCCAAAATGAGCATGCCCAAGGTGATCATGAGAGCATGGAGACAAGAATCTGACAGCCTAAGTTTGTTAAATTGATAATGTAAACCCCCCGAGGCCAAAGAAAACAGAGAGTGGATCACGAATAGTAAACATTGCAAAAGAGGGAAAGGGAAGCGCCTGTATAACAAATAATAAGTTTCGACAACTTATATTTTTAGGTGTATAGGTACATTCTTAGGAGGAAAAATTTAAGGTAAATATGTTACATAGTAACATTTAACGCTAAAAATATTTGTAGATGCACGAAGAGGACCGATGGAAACGATACCCTACTATATAAACAATTTACCCCGAAGTCAATGGTAGATTCGGTTTCGTATCTGAGAAGGAAGCAAAAATTGGTTCGGCCAGCCAACAAAAGACCAGAGCTCTAACATACAAGAGTTGAGAAATGAAACGGTACCAACCAACTTTATCGTCCTGCTTGTTCAGGTTGGCGCAAATTGCTAAATCTTCACCGGGTTCTAATTCTCCCTGTTTAACTACGAGCCGCACGGGAACCAATCCAGTCCGGTGTATTCCCGTTTTCAAGCATGCGCTGAGGCCATCATTAAACGCTCCATGGAGTTCCATCATTGTATATTTTACGTAAGTGGCATGCGGAATACGCCGGACGTACCCCTTACTTCACAACACTTTCTTTTTACATTAAATTTTACAAGCGTTCGGACGGAATGGCTATGGGTGTTAATTTGCCCCCTTTAACTCCCAAGATCGCAGTAGCCATTCTCCTTACTGTGCCCAACCGATTTTCATCTTATAGCCCAGTTTGCAGGAAAGGGTATATCGCATCCATTAGTCGATTTTTCTTCTTTACCTCCCATCATTGTAATCTTATAATTGACTATATTTTGTTTTTCATAACGGTCTCCATGATATTGCATAGATATAGTGGCGAAATTTGGTCTCGGTCAGCCACTCCATATCCTACCATAGTTACGGGACGCACCCCCTAAATTTCAGGTTTGATTATTAACGTTTGAACGCGGTTGAGGTTTCAGGTAACCCTTGACACCTACCATCAATAAGAACATTTCCTAAGATGGTAACAAGGAGAATTGTATAGACCATCGCGAAAGCTTCTTCAGTAGGTGATCGGAGTCCTAATTCTTGTCAAGTCTTGGATTGTTTAAATATGGCTGATTTGTAGGAGAAATTTTGATTGCTGGGCACTTAGTTAGAGGTTACAGGGTTTTTTAAACGTATATTTTTAGAGTATGGCAGCCAAACAGTCGAAAAATATCGGAATGATTAAGATACCCAAATGATCCTGAAAATTTAAATTGTCCCAAGAACGAATCAATTTAACTGCGCTTTAAAATTTCACCCGACCCCGAACCAGGAGTGAAAAAGCTCACAAGACGAGGAATTGAGTCCCAAAACTGAAGGTCAAATCCAGTGAAATCTGTAAAAACAAGGTAATTGCCCTGCACATACATTTATGTGTAAAAGACAACCAAAGGGCAGGCAAACATGGAAGATACGCAAAAAATTAACTTGAAGGACAAGTTTGGAAAATTTTCGGACGCAGTGCAACAAAATATTGGCCATATATTCAGGTAGGAAAAATGACATCGCAATTTTTTCAGATTTTAAATACCCTTTTTTTTCTAGTTGAGTAATATTGGTAATGTTGTTCTTCATTTTTTGAGATCTACGAGTAATTTGTGCAGGTGCAATTTAAGCAACCAATGGAGCGGAAAAAAAAGAAAACAACCTCGATATTTAAACATACGGTCTGAACAAACATATATTTATCATTGACGACTGTTTTCATAGTCGGTTTTAGGAAGAGGACTCAGTGAGACCTTCATTAGTTTAATTTATTAGTTTTTAATTAGTTACGTACGTAGGAGTCCACAAGTTTTTGCGGCATGATTTCTCCAAACGTGCAGACCTACCGTAAATATTATGAAGCAGAAGATTTATAGGGAAGGCGGAAAGGACGTCAAATGTGAGACAAACTATTCGCGCAAAGCAGTATCGGGTGCTTCTCATTTAGATCGGATGTTGTTATGGGGAGTTTTGCAACTACGATAACTCTATGCGTTTGGCTTCGGTCTGGGTCTTTCCTAAAGACGTTGCAACGGCAAAACATGTACAACAATCTATTTTAATTAGAAAATTTATATGTTCGAACACAAACACCTCTGCACTGAAAAAAAAATTAATTTAATTTATTAGTAACTGACCAAAGGTTTATATTGCTGCAAATTTCTTGAAGACTAAGCACGATACAAGCACGATAAGCTTTGTACATTTGATGAATGCTAAGGATTACGCCATGCAACCTTATAGGCTCTTTGAACACCATTTTTGACATTTCTTCGTAACTTGTAAGTACATGAGAAAAGTCGTTTACAATAAAAAATGTATCTCAACCAAAAGGCTTTGCGATCTATTGTCAATTTTCTCTCTAAACGCTCCATTGCATCTGAGACTTGCTCTCCATCTTTAATGATCGCTAAATTGTTTCCACCGCTACGGCCACGCGGTCAGTCCAAATCTCCTAAATTCCTACGTGTTGTCTTCTGCAATATCCTTGATCCTGGTCACGGCACCCCAAATGTACCGAGCTTATGGGGTGTGCACTTACTCTCAGTCGTCAAATCACCGTTTTATTGTTTATCGTCGTCATTTACTCACGTCACCAACTTAGTACACTCTCTCCTAACACTCACTCTCGTTTCAATCCTCCCTTTTCATATATCTTTTCCTTTTAACCTAAACGTGAATGCGTTTGTGTCATGTCACACAACTTCCGTTTAGCTAATAGTCGTGGTTATACTAGCCCTTTTACCCATGGGTAAATAGGGTTTGTCCATGTGCAAGGACGTTTTTGTGTGTAACCGCTTTCCTCAGACCGAAACTGTTCTAGGGTTATTTCCATGGATACATCAAAAATAACAAAAGAACTTCCCATGACAGTTCCTGAACTGAAAAGTACGGTTTATCTGCTCCCTGAGCTGACTTGGCCAATCATAAAGCAGAATGTAGCTAATACAGGAAATCGCTTGTAGTGTTTTGAGGTGACCTCCGATGCGCTTGGCTAATTTCGCGCCTTCTTCGGTGTCTTCTCGCAAAAAAATGCTAGACTGTTATATTTATGGAGGACTGTCGTATAATAAGCAGGAGAATCACTAAAGTTATGATTTATAGATCTCGATTCGTAACATCCATGTTGCTCTGTACTTTTCCTGCTAATTTGCCAGGTCAGTGAACTCATATCTAATTATATTTGACCCTGAAGGGAGTCTTTTACTGTGTAACCGCATCCCCAAGGGTAACCTGAAACCTGAGCCTAACCAAACCCAAGCCATTTACCCCACTTAAGGCCCCAAACCCAAGGTGTACGTAACCACCACTAATAGTTATGATGCAAACATGTCTCAAAAGAGGTCAATAGACTGCTATCTCCCCGCTATTTCTTGGAAAAATCCGCTACTATCCACCACAGGCAGAAAATACATAAGGGAATCCTTAATATCGTACTCATTATGAAACAACAGCACTAAGTTTGTTGTTCATTTGTGAGATTCTTGTAATAGTGCTTGGCCATGAGTTAGTGTTCTGATAACAATTTTTTAATCTTTAAAGGTCAGTTGGCCAGCGTGCCTACTATTGCCTATGGAAGAAAAAAGTGTGTCCTTCAGGGTAAGTAGTCAGAGAGAATCAAAGAGAGAGTGTTCGATCAGACTTTGATCTGAATGATTTAGAGTCGGAGTGGTAAAAGAGAAGAGCGAAATTAATTTTGTGTAAGGGTGATTGTAATAGATAGATAAAAGGGGAGATCAGAAGAACATGTCGAGAGTGCTTGTTGCATTTCGCTAAGCGTGGTGTACTCTGCAGCTAGTTTTCCCCGTTATTACAACTCAACAGATTTACACCTTGCGTGGCCTATTACACTCTTCTATCTGTAGTTTTCTATAATCGTCAAGAGAATCTCCACTGAGCTTGTGTTTCCCCATGGGCGTGTTCAAAAAAACCAGACCTCAACTGTTGAGGAGAGAGAGCTCGCATTGTCCGCATGGTCCGCACGGTTTTGTCTTTCACTCGATGATGATGTTAAAGGATGATGACGATGCTGATCATAATGACGCTGATGATAAATTCAGTTTGCAGATGAATCTTTCGCATACCATATTTTAACTATCTATAAATCGAGATAGATGAGTAGAATTTTGTACCGCTTGGTTGGAAATAATCCAATACAGCCGAATAATTTTTGAATTAAAACAATCGGAAAATCAATGTGGTACAATATATTTAATACGATGCAAAACACTCCGGCACCTTGGAGTAAAGCAACGAGTTCTGAGTATTCGGAGCGTTTGCGTTCCAGGAATTGTTCCAGGTTGTAGACAAGTGAAAATGACCTTCTGTCGCCAAGATTACCCAGCAACATCTTGCACGCCTACTGAGAAAATGAACTGGTACCAGCTTACGCGCCTACTTTGATCAAATCGAGATTTTTCCCCCAATACACCGAATTTATACTTGCAGTCATACACGCGGGAAATTCTATATAATACCTCCTCGGCAGTTTCGGCTGAGGGAAGGAAAACATCCTATACATACCCGCGGCGTCTCTATGAAAACAGAATATCAGAGACCTCAACTGGCAGACTCACTCTTATAATACTAACTGCATTGACGCTTACGAAAAGAAAGAACATATCTATTTAAGCAGTAAATAGTGGTTTCTTCCTGTAAACGTGAT